>NW_027471254.1:0-27461 GCF_051020765.1 Lasioglossum baleicum
GGGAAGGATCGAGTCGGGTAACGATTGGAAATTCACCGATCCGGCCTAAACCCAAAGCTAACCCGACGTTTCCGCGACTTATCTTCGCTCGAGGAGAGCGAGGAGAGCTTAACGGAGGCTCGGTATCGAAAGTCGCGTGTCGAAATTGTCAGTTTGCGCCGACAGGAACGGCGTAGGCTCGCGTAGGAAGCGTCGCGACGCGGATCCGGGACGCGAGAGTACTCCAGCCTGCCCGGTAATTAATTCGACGCGCGATCCAGCCTGCGGTAGGAATAATTTTACCGCAGAAAGATAAACACAGGGGCCGGATAGAAAGTAAGTTAATTCTAGGACGCGGTATCCCGGAGGACGAGGCGGATATTTGGGCCATGACCAGGTTCCGATCAATATAGCGTCCCGTCGGCGAACCATCGACGAAAGTCTGCCAACAACATCCCGACGACCCTTATGTACACCCTGTGTGCGAAATGGATTCATTCTGCACCAACACAAGTGCGTAGAACGCGCCGGGAAAGAGGAACGCGTCCCTTCTCCCGGCCACGTTTCGCTACGATTCCGATGATCGTCAATTTGCTGATACCTTGTCGTTATTCGCCGGTTATTATCCAAACAATGCCGCGTATTCATTATGCCTCCATTATCGACGACGTCTCCTTTGTCCCGAGGCTTTTTTTTTCTCTCCGCGTAAAATCATTACGCTCGGTCGTCGCGGGAAAGCTAACGGTGAGCGCCGCGTATATTCGTTGGTTGGACTGTCGAGACCTCGTCGATACGCGAAACAGATCGAATTTTACAGGGCCCTCTCGGTCCTTGCTCGTTTTCCGGCCAAATTCACACCCCCCTGGAGCCCGAGCCGACGTCGGCGTCGATCGGTGAATTTTTTCTCCCCCGGACGCTTCGAGCAATTCGCAAATGACTTGTAAATAATTTCCAAGAACCCCGGAACGGGGGGAGAGCTCCTTTGATAATTTGCATAACCGATTATCGACCGAGCGGCTGAAACGCACCGACATCTTAACTCGTGCCCTGCGCTTCCGTTTTCTTTCTGTTTCAGGCACACATGAAATTCCCGCCGGATTATCCGTATAGTCCACCAAGCATTCGGTTTATGACGAAAGTTTGGCATCCAAACGTATACGAGGTGAGTAAATACACGGAATTATCGATCCTCTCCTCCGCGTGTGCCTCTCCTTTTCATCCCCTTTCGCCTCGTTCCGCTGTTTTTCCCTCCTCTCCTCTCCCTATCCGATCCGTGGCCGTCGCTGAATCTTTCTCTCCCGGCCCGACGACTTCCCCTTGCTCTACCCTTCGGCTTTCTCCCATTTCCTCTCTCTCTCTCTCTCTCTCTCTCTCTCTCTCTCTCTCTCCCTTACCCTCCGAGAGTTCTATCCGCGGCGTGGTCGCCGCGAAGGACTCCGCGAGACCAGCAGTCAGCCGAGTTTCCAACCAGCCCCAGAATCGCAGAGAGAATCGCCGATCGATCGATCGTAATTTCCCATGGAAGAAGTATCCTTTATTTATAGATCGTTGCTCTCCGGCCGATCGTCTCGTATCGGGTATCAGGTTTATAATCGCGGCTGAGCTCTTATCCTTCGAAGAGACAGCGTCCGTGGAAAGAAGAGGTAGGAAAAGGAAATGGCGGGAACCGAAGGTGCCTGGTTTCCGAGGCTTATCGACTCGCGGCGCATCTCTCGCGGGTTCTCCGTTTGACCCTTCGGCGACTAGCGAAGAGTCAACGACCGTCCCAAAGCTCGTTGGACATCCGTGTGTCCAGTGAGTTGTTGGAAGGGACGTCGAGAGACTAGGCGAACACGCCGCGGCTAACGGGAATAAACGCACGTAAATTTCATGCGTCGAGTAGCACGCATTAATTACACAATGGCCGATGGCTACGCGCCGGGGGGGAATTATTCGAGTGATACTTGCAGCGAGGTTTCCACGCGCGGAGATGCCAGCCTCGGTTTTCGTTCGGAAAAACGCGCGAAGCGTAGGTGAAAGCGACTCGACATTTCGTAACGTAATAATCGATCCTCGATAGGCGACTAACGAGCGGCCGCGAGCGAGGAGGAAGAAAAAGAAACGGTAACGAGGTAAGACGCGCTTTATCGTTGCACCAGCACGGCCAACTTTTCCCGATGAAAGTTTCGTTCCGTTATATCGTGCGAATATACGCCAGCGACCGTTGCGCTCTCGCACACGCTATTTTCCCTCCGTCCGATACTTTTCATACGTCTCGTCCTCACGCGGAGGCCAACGCGCTCCCACCTACTCCTCCTTCTTTTTCCTTCTTTCCCGTTTCCCTTTCCCTCCCGAGATTCATCCTCCGCGAACACGCAGGAGAATACCAGTGATTCGTTCAACGAGTACACAATGGACGGTCGGACGCGTGGTTTTCCTGTCACCTCGATACACTTTGTAACCGGCACCGCGCGCAATTATCAGTCAATCGAAGCATTTGCGCGTTGGTCGATTTTTCCTTCCTTTTTTTCTTTTTTTTTTTCCCCCGCCGACGCTTAACGCGTCGTCGTTCGTCGTCCCGCCTCTGCCTCGCCGCGGTGATGAAGAGAGGAAAACACGGTCGTTACACGCGCGCACCGAGATATTACGGATATCTCGCGTAATTCGAGAACTAGAGGCAAGCGAATTCCGCGCAACCGTGGCCGGTTCAATGACGACCGAATGACTTTCTACCGAGTCCCTTTGTCCGCGCTCGTCTCGCCACGTGAGTCACGTGTGTGCGAGAGATTTCTTGCTCCGCAGGGGATCTTACGGCCTGCGCTGTAAACACGGCACACTGTCCAGACAATAATAGCCCCGCCGCGCGAATTTTTCCCTCCCCCGGCTATCGCCGGCCCAATCCATTGTTCCCACCGAACTGTTTGTCGAATGACAAGTTACAGCTACGCCGCTCCAATCTAGATAATACCATACGTCTTGGGAAACAAAGGGAACGCGAGTCTCTTCCCCTTTTTCGCTTCTAGATAACGGACATAGCTAACGAAACTGCCGAGTTCTCCTCTTCGTCCTCCTTTTACCCTCCACCCTTGCGCTACCCACCCTTCCTCTCTTCGACCAATTCGCGTCTCTTTCGTCGCTACGTTTCCCCATTCGAGTGTGCGTTATCAACCGGTACGCTTGGATGTTGCACGATACGAGGCGTCTCAGTCGGTTGACCCTGGTACACCCACTTCTCCTCGGGTTCAGATACGCGGTTCTTCGGCCGGCGTTGAAGTGGAATCATTACAAAATCCGTAGGCTCGTTTGCCCTCGGCGGAGAGGTCGTCGCCTCAAGATTCGACGAACCGTAAAACGTCTGACCGGCTGTACGTGCACCGGCATACCGAGAGAGCGAGAGAGACAGAGAGAGAGAGAGAGAGGTTCACGCGCGCGCTCAGGTTGCTGCCTGTCTGCGCTTACGCCGGTTACCTCCGTCTATCTGGCTTTGTAGACGAGCGCAGAGGCGCGCGTGTGTACGCGTGTCGCAGGTCCGCTCGGCTCTGTGTCCGCAGGAATCACGCGTGTATAGGTGCTGCCGTTTACGACCGACTCTAAGGCCGTAAGGTGGAAACGCTGTCGGGTAAGGTCGCGCTTAGGACCCGGATCCGGCATTAACGGGACAGGATTCTGTCGGGGCACACCGAGAAAACACCGAGGCTACCTGCTATAAGGGATCGCGTTCCAGTGCCACTGAAAAAAATAGTCACGTCGCGCGGAGAGGATCGGTGGGTGTCGCGACTCTTCTTCGAAATTCCTAGCTATTCTCTCTAGTTTCCTCCTCTTCGCTTTCATTCCCGATTTATTCCCCTCGGCCTGCCTGGAATATTCGAGCGAGAAACGGTGGAGAGACCCGAGGAGGGGTACTCCGAAAAGGCTGTCGCGTAAACGGGACGCGCGCCCACGCGTTCCGTCAAGATATTTAGAAGCGTTGATCGTCTGTGGGGCTTCCTGTTTGGATCAGGACACAGCTTCTCTCCGCCGCGGCCGCGCGTTTCGCTGTGATTCACCGTGATCGGAGGCGCGAAAGTGGTTCAGTCACCTCGTCAAAAATAATTTCGTCTATGCATCGGATTTCCGGTTAAATCGAGCATCGGCCGCCGCGCGTTTCCTCCCGCGATCTTGCGCAATTCCTCCGACGCGATTATCGGGGCCGACATTGGCAATGATCGAGATACGAGTCGCCGCGAATTCGCGAGAATCTAGAAGAACGATCTCGCGTGTAGTTGTCCGATCGAGAGGGGTCTATTTTAGCGGCTGACCAGTGCTCGGCAAGGTTCTCACCTCGTTCGAACACAGATATTCTTCGCTTCGCTCCCTCTCCTCGCTCTCTCACTTTTGCCAGCGTCGCTAATTTTAAAAATTTACTCCTTCGGTGTTTTGCCCGTAACATCGGAGGTTCTCTCGGCGCGTTACTGAGTCGAATCCGTTGAAAATCTCTCGACACGCCGAATTTCCAATCTCCGCTCGCCTCCTCTCGTCTCGTGATTAGCGGAAAATAAACGCTGATGGCCACTCGTCGCGGCAGCCAGATACAAATTGCACCGATTGCCCTCGAATGGCCGCTGACGACGGAGAAAGAGGTGTCCGCGTTTATTATATCGAAATTCGCGTCGTATAATTAAATCGGATATTTTCGGGTATCGCGCATCAAATACGGGACTTATTTTCGCTTGCCACCGCTCGGAAGCGTTCGATCATCGGCCAGAGTGCCACGAGCGAAGCGAGCGGACGCCTGTCCGAGAAGAAAAGTTTATCGCGCGTTTGCCCATAATCCGGCGAGACTTCGCACGACCTGTTGCACACCGTTAAAAATCAACCGCATCCTTTCCGACGTATCGCCGTTCCTTTTTCCTTTCCACGGAATTTCTCCGCATTTCTGTCTCGCGTCCGTTTCCTTTCTTGCCATCCGCCTCGCAACGCAGGGAAATTATTCCACGATTCCCTAAAAGTTCCTTCTCGGATTTCCTCTGCGCGTCTCCCTTAGATTCGGCGGCTTTCGCACGGTCGGTTGGCGAAACGGACAAGGTTGATGGATCAGCAGCTGCGCCGCGATCTAGAGAGAGATTCGCTGCTGGGCGCGATAGTGGCCGCGAATTTTCGGGAATCGCGGTGGACTGAGAATCAGAAGGACGCTGTCTATTTCTCTTTCTCGCTGCCGTGGCTGGCCACTCGCCAACGGCACTGCGGTATGCCATGCTTTTGTCCACAAAGAGCCTGCTCGAATATATATCCTCGTGCATCCTTCTGCACCGTTCCGTTCAGGTAACCGAGGCCGATCGAAAGCAGGAAAAGAAAAGAAATGCACACGTTCGGCTGTTATCGGCACCGCGGTCGATCTTGATACGACACGCGCGCAACTTCCACGCGAATCGCGGGATTTCGCAAGCTCCGATTTCCGGAAAGTCGAACGACCCACTTCCATCTCTTCGCGCTCGTAAAATCGCTGCTCGATAGCGCGTAAATTTTCACGCGTACTCGTTTCCCTTACGATCTATTCTTCCTTCTTTTTTTCTTTTTTTTTTTTCTTTCCTTTCCTTTTACTCGTCTTCCCGGGCAGGTTACGGGTAAAAAAGGGAAGAAGCGAGATAAAAAGAAGAGAATGTCCATGGCGAAAATCGAGGATAGCGTGCTCGGCGGAACAGTTTGGCAGAGGAAACAATGGGTCCGCGCGCGGAAAACAAACGACGGTGAAAGTCTTCTATTCGCGAACGAGCGCTTTCCTCTCGAAAGGGGAACCATTCGCGAATTGATCCGCGATCGCGATCCGATGCTCCGCGTGTCTGAACGGTTTCGCGATCGCCGCGCGATTAATCGGAAGAGGAAAAGGTTTCGGCGGAGGAAATACGCGCGAAGTTGCGCGTACTCGAAACGCGCAAACACTTGATAGCCGCGAGTGGCGTTGTTGGCTTTTATGTAGTCATTCCTTATGCGATCGATCGGGTTTAAACGCTTCAGTGAACCGGGACGAGCGTTCCACGAAGACATACGGTGCTAGAAGTCGCCCGTGTAAATGCTAATCGAGATTACCAAGTAGATTAGTAGACGTTTCGACCGGCTGGATGCGGAAGTGGTCGGCTGGTAACGTTGACAGACGAGAAACTGCACACGACTTCCTTTCAACGGCCGCCGTGTATCGTCGCGTTGTTTCCTCCATTGTTACGGCCGTCCGTGGCCTGTCGATTAAATCTAATTAACAATCGCGTTTCCGCGCCCGTTGCGCTTTTCATTACCGGAGAAATTAGCCCGTGTATCGCGCAAATCCGATTTCCATCCGATTATATTCGCCTCTGCTGCTGCGGAATCGGTGGAACACGATCGAGAGAGAACGAGCTTCTTGCTCAACTTGCCAGAGCAAACGTTTCCTTGCGTCACGCGAGATTTGCATCCAACGTTCTAGGCTTCCGCGGTCGCCATCGCGAGATATTCGACGAGAATCGCGCGAAATCCATCCACCAATCGAATCGTTCCCGGCCATGAGAACGTGAATTTCGCGAAATGAATCAGACACGCGGTGACGGATGACGCACGGAATGAGAATGAGCCGGTGTCGCGGAGTGGCCGCAACCTCTTTTCGACCAACCGCCATCGCGAACGATCGGTTACATCGTTCTGCTTCTTCTGCGATCTTCTCGACGCGATCGAGAGGGAAAACGGAGAGCCGAGAAGTTTCTGCGATCCAGAGTGTCGTGGCGTGTTTGCGCGGTTCTGAAAGAGCCAAGGCGGCTCCAGCTCCGAATATGGCGCGTAAAGGGACTGGACAAGGATTTTCAGGTTCGCGAAAGACACCAGGAAGGTTTGTCCTTCGACCCATTCCAGGCAACGTTTCCACGTTGGGCAACGCGGCCTCACGGACGGTTAACGCGGAACTCGCCTTCTTTCTCCTTCTGCGATCGAAAAAATTATCTTCCCGCCCTTGGTGATTCGTTTCAGGGACCAAGCTGTTTACTCGTCCGATGTGTTCAAACACGTTTTTGTCCTCCAAGTTCGTTCGTGCTACGACCCCGTGTTGCTAGCGCGTCTACACTCCGGGTTATAACCGAAAGTTATTCCGGTTCGAGTATTCGCATTTCTGTTGTCTTACGCAGAGCGGAGATCTATGCATATCGATCCTGCATCCACCGGTAGATGATCCACAGAGTGGAGAACTGCCATGCGAGAGGTGGAACCCAACACAGAATGTCAGGTGAGCGTGGTGGAAATACAAGTAGCTCTGGCTGAAAGTTAAAAAGCTGCACGGATATTAAGTATACGCGTTTCGAAATACGTACTTGAGATTATGCTGCTTATTATTAGATGTGCGAGCTAACGATATGCAAAAACGATAAACGAGTTCTGGTTTTGGAATAGGACGATCCTGTTGTCGGTGATTTCGCTGTTGAACGAGCCCAACACATTCAGCCCTGCCAACGTGGATGCCTCAGTAATGTATAGGCGCTGCGCGACTCCAAGGGTAAAGACAACGAGTATGAAAATATCATAAGGTACAATAATATTGATCTATTCCGCATCCTGCAGTTTTTCATTTATCGCCTGCGTGACATTTACACTTTTTCTTTCTCTCTCGCTCTCGCTCTTTCTCTCTGTCTGCGACATTACCGCAATAATAAATATTCGATACATATGCGGTCGTGTAACGTAAAATTTATCGCGTCACACAAGTAGGTCATATAGATTTAAAAGGCTGCAAGTTAGAGAAGGAGGGAGGAAACCGTTGGTGTTTTGGAGATAGGAAGGTCGGGCAAAGAAAGAGATGCTCGCACATCCAAGAAAGTGGTTTGTCGATTACAGAAAACAAGCACAGGCGGCGAAGATGGAGGCCGAGAAAGAGGGGATCGTCGTACCAGTAACGTTGGAAGATTACTGCATCAAAACTCACGCAAGGCCAGCTGAACAACAGCTAGACATGACGGATTTCTATGATGACGAGTACGAGCTGGACGACGACGACGACGACGACGACGACGATGCCGTGCAAATGTGCGCCAGCGACTACGAAGACGATGACGATAGTGGCAACGGAGAATCTTGATTCATTTTCTGGATCAACTAAATAAACTCGAAAACGCTAATTATTATCAGTTCTGTATAGATTAATAAATTAACGGGCTTCTAAACCGGACGCTCTCTCTTTTCAGACGTGCCACCTAAAATTCAAGTACACGTTCGAACAGAACTTATTCGTCGTTAGATGTTTAAGTAGGAACGTATCTTCGAGACGACGCCGATCGTCGCATTTATTCCATGTCACGGCGTTTTTTCACCGATCATTCGCCGTTATGTCGTTCAACGTGATCATCTCAGCTCGAAACAGCCTCACGGTGAATGATTTCATTTCTTTTTGATCGCGCCAAGATCTCGGTTAAATTTTCGTTACGTTGTGGCGCGAAAACGACGAAACGAGATCTTGTTCTAGAACGGTCCACGTTGAAAAGTGATATACATATATATACATATATATATTTAGATATATATATATACTTTAGGAATCCTTGAACAATAAAATTGGAAATATCTGTTCGGAATTCTAGAATATGCTAAATTATCGAGAATGCCGTGTTTATAAGCTCTTTAACTTAAGCAATATACGGTATAAAAATAAGTACTTTGTTAGGAGCACTGTGCTTGTTGTGTTGTGGTTGGCACGTCGATCTTTTTAACTAGGTAAAAGGAAAAAGGACCAATTGATTTACCCTTACGGTGATCAGCGTTCGATAAAATTAATCATAATGAAAAGTACAATGATTGGGCTGGCTCAAGTCTTCTTTATCCGTGTGTCGTATTTGAAATTATCAGTAGGTATATCAATTGATCCTACATTTCCAATCTTCGAGAAAATTTACATTGAATAAAATTAAATTTTTCCGTTCGTATGATTATTTATGCTATAAAGCCAAAAGTTGAGAAAGAAATTCGGATGTGTGAGAAAGTAACAAACTGCCAAAAAAGACCTGTTAAAAACATTCTTCGTAGTCGTCAATTTTAAGACAGGTATATTGTTTATAAATTTCTTTTCGATCGAAACTCTATACCTAATAATTTTCATTTTCTTTTTTTTTTTTTTTTTTTTTGTTTTTTTTATATACACGCAGATTTATATAAGTTTAAATATTATTATAGATACTTGTACTTCTTATAATAGATCTACGAGATTGTCCTGTGCGAATTAATGCAACATTTTAGGGCAGGTCTTTGGACAGCTTGTTTATTCATGATTTTTAAACGTAGAATATAATTTTTTGCTATGGACGATACATCTTAAGTTTCACTGATTTATCATTAATATCGCTAAATTCTTTTGAGAAAAAGTACTGAAGTACGTTTATGGACTTCTACGTGCATTGCGCTACATCCACAAAGTTAGTTTAGCTTATAACGATTATTAAGATCTCTTGATGTTAAGTATTATCTTTCACACGGGGATGAAGCTTTGTAGGTGAAGTTGACTTAAACATAAGCTTACTACTTAAGTGAAAGGAATACCAGATACAGCTAACCTACTCTGTGGTAACGTATCTGTGCTCGTACGACTGAAATTGTAAATAGTACATGAAACCCAATCTTAAAGACATGAAATGTGTAAATGGTACTTCTATCTTCGTTCTTCATTAGCCATTTTATTAAAAGACCAAAATTAAATGTTGAAAAATGTTAAGCGGTAAAATAAAAGCAAAAGAATATTTAAATTACAATATTATCTAAAGGAAGCATATACTCAGCGCTTGTAGTAGTATAGCAAAAAGTAAATATTCCCTAGTTCCTTGACATACTGTAAAACCTATTTTCATTTCATGTTGTCCCTAGCTACTTAATAATAGATAAAAATGTGTAAGACACTGACATAACGCTAATAATTTGTATACTACGTAATTCTTTTCTCCTTTTTTTGTACATACCAATAAAATCTCTTCGTACAATTTAATAAAACTAGCGCCACAAAATTACGCACTTCGTTAATAGTTTAAGCACTACTATAACTTTTCATTTCGCACGACATGTCGATCGATAGAATTTATAGATGATTTAAAAAAAAAATAATAATAAGAAAACACTTTGTTCTTTAGGTAAGTAAAACATATCTTTATTTGAAAATGTCTCATCAGATAACAAGAATAGTTTTAAATCGATCTGTATTCAAAATCATCGTGAATGTCTAACGTAAAA
Organism: Lasioglossum baleicum; assembly: GCF_051020765.1. Taxonomy (NCBI): domain Eukaryota; kingdom Metazoa; phylum Arthropoda; class Insecta; order Hymenoptera; family Halictidae; genus Lasioglossum; species Lasioglossum baleicum. The sequence goes on from NW_027471254.1 coordinate 10,159, forward strand.
TTAACTTACATGCTCGACGTTTACAATTTCTTTCTTAGGATGCCTACGAATATGTGATTTTTCGGTGTACACGTCTTCGGTATAAATTTAGCAAGATACACTCTGTAACCGAATTGTTCAGCCTGTATTTTTCTATCGATATCGATAATAGTCATGCACTCGTGTCCTTGATTTGTTTTCACGTTTTTTTCGTCGTGCGTCTGATCCGCAGCGTGACAAAGTATTATGTATCTCTCCTCGTCTATTTCGCTTCTAAAATGTTACTCCTAGGGTACGTTAAATGATGACAACTGTGCAGTGATCCATAACAACAAGGACAACACACGAAAATAGCATTTTCTCTTATACATTGTTGTATGACTAAATCAGTTGCAACTCCGCACGCATGCAAACGACATACCGATATCAAAGTGTCCTTTAAAATAATCTAAATTACACTGATAAAATTTCACGTTTGTTAACTTCAATTTCTTCACCCTCTCTTTGGCTCTGTTCAGCGACTTTTCTTATTTCTCTAACAGTATAACGGTACAATGTGGGCAAAAGATACGCGACTAAGATACCCAAGTGGCCGCTACCAGAACAGAAGTCAACTATTATGTCTCCCGTTTTCGCCAACTTCATGACAGGCTTACACATATTTTGCAATTGTTCGTGCTTCCTTTGTAAACGAGTAGGCGGCAACGAACCACCTTCAGAGTGGCGTCGTACGGTATCGAGGACCAATCGAGACTTAATTCTGCACCGAACGGCTCGAGTCGAGATTGGTTTGTATGTTTAAGGTTTTGAACAATTCCAACGAATTCTCCACGTCGTCTTGTTTCGTGTAAATGCGACTTCTCGGTTTATACGTTTCGGATCACTCTTATATAAACTTTGATTCGCTACATCAGGAAGCGTGTAATTGAATTTAGTCATGTCTTGGCTCTCCAACAATGGCAAACACTCGAGGCAGTCAAGTATAATCTGATCTTCAATCATTCTTTTATACCATTTAATAGTCAGTGGAAGTAACTTCATTGTTGTTTCACTCGAAAATACGGTCAATAAAATGTGAATACAGACAAATATAATTATGTCTGCCAAAGTCAGATAAGAACCTTCGGCGTACGTATGCTCCGGCGTTCCGTCTCGCGAGATTACATTTTCATCGGAATACTTTTTCGACATGGTGTATTTGTATAAATTGTGCAACCTGACCGGCTGCGACATATGACATTCGAATCTCGCCATACTCGAAGGCAATTTGCTTTGTATCGTATCGTCGTGTGTAAATATTTTACAGCTAGAATCAGATCTACCTCGCAGAACTTTGTCCAAACACTTGCCTCTGAACAAGCGGTCAGACACGAATCTTTAAATCTAATAACTTCCGACAATAGTGTGTTGGATATTCTGTCGTTACCTCTTTAAACTATCTGTCGCAGTATCGCGCAAAGGCCCGCGATGCAACTAGTTTTATTAATAACGATAATTGGTAATTCGCATGAAATCGCGGAATATGGAATTTTATTTGTATCTATAACTTCATATACAAAAGTGGAAATATCTATGGTGTATGCTTGTTCATGTGGTTTCCGTTTGCTTGGAACAAGCTTAATATTAATCTTAGATTTGCAGTATTTTACAGTAACAACGTTACTATCGTTTCTATTGGCGCTAGACACAATTCTGTCAAAGAATATACTTCCAAATAAGTATCAGTCATCTTTCTTAGCCGCCTGAGAAATCATAAAGACACGAATAAAGGAAATAAAAAGCTATTTATTAAATGTTTGCTATACACTAGCTCTCAGTTGTCTGGCTACTTTTCTTATATCCTTTGCTCAGGACATTCTCTCGCCAATAAACACTGATACAGGAAGTTAATGCCAAAAGGAACATAAATACCTCAAAACTTCCAAAATACTCTTTCTCTAACCAAGCTACCCTGTCACAACTGAATTACACACATTATTATCGTAACATTTTCATCATTTTCCTTAAGGTTATAATAAAGAGGAAAATAGACCAAATTATTTACCTTCTCGTTATAGTTTCACCACTTTTACATTTCACAACCTCTTTGTACCTGGCACGAACACATATATCAATGCTTTTACTTGCTATTTCAAAAGCAGAACACGGATGACATTCCGATGTTACTTCATATTCTTCCCCAGAAATACATCTTGTATTATTTTCAAAATTCTCCAAATAAAGTTTGCTAGGATTATCGGTCCAATGACTTTCAACAATTAATACCAACACTGTCAATCTGAAACGAAAATGTAATGTTAAAAAGTATTACTATATATAAACGATATGCCTGTTAAATAACGATACGTTAATATTTGTAAAATAGCTACAGTATAGGATAAGATACAAAACAAAACTAAACCCTCCTAATAATGTAATGCCAATTAACATTCGCTTTTTCGTACATAACTCGATCATTTCGATGTACACTGTTTCATGAATTTTTGCTTTTTTTTGGTCCAGGTTACGTGATCTCATGAGAAAAATGTACAAAATTTTGAAACAATGTCGTAAATAAATCTAAAACTACTTATAAAATCACACTGTTCTTACTAAATACGTGTAGGTAACACGTGTTTTATAGTTAACTATGTATACATTTTTCTTGTAAGATGGCATGGGAATTAAAAATTATAACGGAAAATATATGAGTACATTTTGTTAACTTCCTAATTTTTACATTACTTGATCGAAAAATGAGTACTCATGTATGACCACGAACAAGATATAGAATAGACATATCACTAAACGCATTTTTTAATTCACGTCTTGCCTTTAGAACCTCTTTACCATTTTAGAGTCATTTCCAATGCTACCGATTCAGTACGAAACGAGACTGTATCATTAACAGTGGCTGGATTAAAACTAACTTCAATTACGAAATTACAAATAGGAATGATAAACAGGACGTCCTATAACCTCAAAGTTCAATGTATACTTCTACAATACCTCGTATAAACTATTATTAATTCTAATTTGAAAATCAACTAGGTGCACCGATAATTTCTTGCGATCTAATCTTATTTTGTACATATTCTGAACACATAAGCAAATTTTCATCTTTAATGTTGAATGAAATTAAATAGGTGTAAGATTCTTTTTTTTTACTCGGAGTAATCCGAATTTTATAAATTACTTTCAAAAGTCATCCTTTAATAATATAAAATTACCAATAAATTTTTACTTTGATACATTCTAAATAAAAGGATAATAATATCATTACATTATTGAAGCTACTTACTTAGATATATATATATATATATATATATATATATATATATATATATATATATATATATATTTGAAATTGAAGAGTCATGTCGGATAAATAATCATAACCCCAAGAGAGAAAACGAAGGGCAAATAACATATCTATTTTAATTTACATTTTAATACAATAATTATTATTTGTTCTACATTCTCAAGATTTGAACGGAATTTTTATGATTTCAAACGAATTGTACGTATTATATTTTTATTGTGTAATTCTAGACTTGTTATAGCGTTCCAAAGAGGTATCTCTGGTAAACGATTTCAATTACCGAGTCTTACTACGTCGAAGTTGAAATCCAATCCATGCACTGGTCATCTTATCGGTGCATTCTATATCATAGATACATTTATCTAACGTAAAGCGAAATCAAAAAAGTGAAGTTATCGTCACTTTATTAGTGTCTTACGAAAGAGAGTACTAGTCGGTATATTAAATTCTAATATTTCACTTTCGTAACGTTAATATTTTTTAAAAGATTCTCAAGTAAACCTTGGTTTTTTAAGAAATGGGATTCAAAGGAAAAGTGTAGATGTAAAGAAACGCGAGTAAGACAAGAATTAAAGTTAAAAGTGTGATGCGATAGTTTAAAAGAGCGACTACGCGAGGAACTCTTGTGTGTTAGATACTTTTATATTTCAGTATCGCTCGTGTAAGCCACAAAAACACATCATATTTCTGCTTCGTAGGGTAAGAACCAATTATAAAACATCCCAAGAAGTCTGACAAAATATCCCGGTCGTATTAGCATAGGTACACGGGATAATTAGAGCCGATACACCCTCGTATTGATATCGCAAGGACCTGAAGATGATTCCAACGATCCAACGCATGATTCAAATGAACACTGACTTGAAAGGGTTTGTATCCGAATAGGAAAAGTGACCTACGAAAACATCATCGAGTCATCACGTTGAACGTATGAAATGAATTCAATGAAATTTATTTAATTATCTTGCGAGCTTGCGTACCATACGAACTGAAATACCAATTTAAAAAAACATCAAAGATTTCGCTTACTATCCACAATTTCGAGCGACGAATAATTGAAATTGCTCGGCAAAAATACACCTTTAATTCGAGTCTCGATCAGCTGTCGAAGTTTTAACCAACGCGTGAAAATATTCTAAGCGTAGGTATCGCGTTTCAAAACATCCGTATATAATGCTCACTATGAAAACATTGCCTCGAGCAGCTGATTTTTCTAGGAAATCGAGGGATTGTGTTCGTGCACGAAGATTCCGTGGAGCAAAAACAAAGCGCGTCGAAAACACATCGCGATCATCCGATACTGGTCTCGCGTAGTTTGTTGACCGTGAAAACTCCGGCAAGTTCAAAATTTCAAGTTACCCCGCGGGTTTTGGTGATAGGAGAGGCGAGCCTTCGCGCCTAATTGGAAATTGCTAAGCGAAACTGCGGTGCGGGGTGTCATTCCACTGTCGAAAGTCGCGACGATAAGACGTATCAACTCGCTCCAAGTGTCCGACCTATCGGCTGCGTAGTACTTTCATTTCTTTTTATTAGCATTCATACATTATTATTAGCTTCATTTACTAAATCGTTTATCGGACGTTATTACGATAAAGTTGAATCATCTTTCATATCGCTTTTGTCCCTGTTTCTTTGGTTCTACATTTGAATATTCCAATTACCGCCAGCTGGTATCATCGGCTTTTTGTGACAGTGAATATCCGAATTCGGTTATTGCTTTATTTTCATACTTATAATCGGTCTCGATGTTGTTACACGTTTATTTGAAATCTTTCACTTTCGTTTGTGCATACTATTGGTTGGTTACAGCGGACTGGCGATGACTTCAAAGGAATAGGGGTTTACACTATGGATGCCACGATGCTCAATGGCTAATCCAATGATATTTCGAGATACTTTGGTAACGTTTAATTTACTGTAACAAAGGTAAGCGTAGGTATTATCTTTTTATTCGACTATTGGTAACCTTTGGTGTACGAGTCGTCTCGTGTAATTCGTCTCGTTATAGGCAATTTGCGATTCATAATTAATATGTAGCATAACGTAATATGCATGATTTCGTAGTTTATTCAGAATACTGACAATCAGTCATTGCCAATACTTTCGTTATTTTTACGAATGAATCGTAATAACACGTTTAACTTTCGACGCAAGATGCAAGCACATTTGATTGAGAACTTTCGATTCGTTGCGAACATCTTTGAATTATTATAATTATAATTTAAAAGAGAAAGGAAACGCGTGAGGAAAATATTCTGCTTTTTCTCCTACTCTACCTCTCACCATTTATCAACTTTACTTCCAGAATACATTTTGTGACCGCGCACAATGTGGTCGTGGTAGAATCAGTGTTTGTTTCGTTATAGTTTCTTTTAAACATTTTTTCGAAGAGCCCTAACTAAATTCAATTGCAATAACCAGACGCGAGTAGAGTCAGTGTTTGCTGCGCATAATTTTGTTCAATAAATTTGTACGCGATATTAGAGCCTGTGTTGTTCGCCGAGCATAATTTAAACTGACGCGTTAATAGTCTTTTATTTTTCTTCCTTTATCCGCATATATCCATACTTCTGTGCGTCTCTCGAGAAGATCCAACGATGCTTCAAAAGCCAATAACGTAAGTATCATTGTATACCGTAATTTAATTAATTCTTTCTATATCATTAATTTATTGCTATTTAAGTTCATTAATTTATTTTCTTGAACTAATCAACGCTGACTTTATCAACGCTGACTTTAGAAACGAATTATAACATTCCCCGTTTTCACGTTTTATAGATTTTTCGAGGGATCCACTTCAATGGGGTTCAGTGGTTCCTGCTTGATGGCTACTCTCATGGTGATGGTCTTCGAGGTGGCTACTTGCGTGCTTGCAACCTTCATAATGATATTCTTCGCATCTAATAGTGAGTCGCATGCGTTTTTGTTCTTCCGGTCACTCAATTATGCTGTAGAATAAAAGATCCGGATGACTGATTGTGTTAAGCAGAATTTTTTACGAGCACAGTGACCGCGGGTAATTATCGTACTCGCGAGTACTAATATATTTTTTGTGTACTTAACTTACCAGTTCAGGATAGGTCTTCTTGCATACCGTGTTTCTGAATATTAATTGCGCGATATTAGGAACTAACAGGCAACAAATTTACACTTTCGAAAATGTACTTTGACGAAGAGATCGCATAAAGTTATTTTTAATAGCGTTTAACTTTCGTTACAGTCAATTATCTTATTGCAGAGTTTATTACATCTTTAGTTTTTTAATAGGTAGCTGAGTGTAGATTTTCCATTAGACAGGTATTTCACATAAGTAGATAGTTATTAAGAAAGTAGTAATTTACTCTGCAGTATATAAACAATTGTACATTAATATTTAATATCTAGTAGGAGTTAAGTAATATAATTAAATAGCATTTAACATGTATTCAAGTCTACACTTTTTAATTATCAAAATTATTTTGTGTTTCCATACTAATGGAAATGTAAAATATCGATATATGTACAAAATGTCGTTTTACATAGAATTATACTGTTGATGTAAAATTGAATTAAACTTTATTTCAGGCTTAGCCTTCCGCGTCGGTTTCGTTGAAAAATCCTTTTTGTACGTACATTGCGCAACGGTAAAAAATTAAATGTTCAGCAAATATAACCAAATGAAAATTTATTTGAAGATAGATAAATTCTTGCGACGCATTTTTACGTAAAAGGTTTATTCCATTAATAATGACGTCCTTATTGATTTGTAACAATTTACATTTTCATCTCGTAATTCTTTGGGATAAAACATTATATCCCAAAATCTAAGGAAATATCATTATATTTCCGAGGTTCAGACAGAATGTATTAACGCTTTTTCGTGCAGTGTACTTAGTAATTAGAACTCGATTAGATTCATCGTAAAATTTATTTTAATGAATTTGCACTCTGGCAAATGTTTGTAATGTATATTACTAATAAGAAATTATAAAAAACGCACAGATTATAAAAATATGTTTTATTTTTCACACAATTTTACATGAACAAATGCCATCAGGCAATAAGATTGATTACAATAACCAATTTAATATCGATTTAATATATCAAACCCGCGCTTTTTGAGATAATCTTACTTACAAAGTCCGTGGGCTTTCGAGCAAAGCGCGATTAATTTGTATAAAGCATTATATTAAAAGCGATAGAGGTAGTCGCGACAGAGAACAGCTTTTTCTTCGCAGCTTTGAAAATCGAGTATTATCGTCATATGTCTTTGTATTTAATTTATTGTATTATGCGATATAGAAGGCACGTGCAAAAAGGTCCAGAATTGTATGCTTGTCATGGAAATGGGGGTGTTATTACTTGAAAATATAATTTTTTTTATTTAGAAAGATTCAGCCTTACAAGCTATGTATGAATGGAATTTTGTATATATTTTTATGTATATATGTCAAAGAGAGTGGTAAACCCTGTATTATCTGATATGCCTTTCAAAGAGATAATTACAAATAAATAAAGATGAAGAAAGGAAAAAGAAAATGATCAGAATTTGAATAATGATAACTACGATATTAGATCATGCGCGTGTGCTTTTCAGGAGAAAGCGTTTTTTATTGTCACAAAATACGTGACAGAAATTAATATTATCGAAAGTCAATAATACAACCCAATTTTAAATAAAAATAAAATATGATGGATTAACATAGCAGGAAGAAGAAAGTCTGGCGAGACAATTACTTTTTTTCAAGCAACACCTTAAAATGGCTAGTGTTATGTCTAAATCCGATTATACTTCATTTAATTCGAATAATATTGAAGAGTTATTATTGTCATGTATCGTTTGAAAATAACTTTTCAACGATAACGTCGATTTGCCCAGCATTGTGAGCAATAGTAATCATTTTCCGCTGAACCGAAAAATTGGCATTCTTCGTTACGACATCCTTAACAGTAGCCTAAAAATGATAGCAAGTTATCTAAGTTTTACAATATTAATAATAATCAAAATAATTACAATGAATATTTGAATACGTACGCCTAACTATTGTTGCTATTCCATAATTCTGGCCCCGATTTATGAGATGATGGTTGGTCATTGTAAAAGGTGGATCTGTGAAAAGAATAATTAACGTTAATCGATACATTCAGGGCTCTATAGTTTATCAAAATATATTACAGTGTACTACCTCGAAAGGTAAAGTGTACGATCTTTATTCGGATTGGTCGGTAACAATTTGCTAACACTTGCATGACTATCTCGATCACTGCAGCATAGAACTTGGATTTGCCAGCGCCATAATTCATTTCACTACCAGTTTCATCAACTTTATGATCTTGCAGGTACCTGTAGAGTACGGTTACACGTAGTACGTATACTATAATTAAAACGAAATGGAAATGTAGATGTAACAGATTTCGGTACCTTGCGTGAGCACATTGAAGATAATTCTGAAGCATCTGATCTACATATTGATGTCGTCTACTTCTGATCCTTACACATAATAAACCTTCTGTAGAAAGTCCGCCTGCCGTTGATGGCAGACTCTTTGGTCTCTTTGTTATAGACCACAGTCTTTTACTAACGGATTTCAATTGATCGAATTGTTTAGCAACACCCAGCAATTGCTTTGCCGTTTTGGAAAGTGAACCATCAGTATCGGATAATCTATCAATTCTTCTGATGTGAAATTTTGATATTCACAGTCCAAATATTGTCGTAATAAAATTCCATCTAAATATCAATATCGTATAATTATATTTTAATATATAATATACATATCGCATTCAGAATCAATTTTAACGACAACGAATTACCGTATCTTGCTGGCATGTTAACAAATCTCGGGAACCTTCTTCCCAATCCCAATCAGGTCCAGGATCTACCGCGAATAAAACCGGTAATAATTGACCTGTATCGGGTCTATAAGGGGTATGCTAACACCTTCGTTACAACCTTCTCCAAAATCACTTGCTCCGTCAACAGTAACAAGAGGAGAAAAATGAGCCGAGTGATAGGCTAAAAGCAATGGGGTTCTATGACAACGAGACGGGGATACTTCTAGCGGTAGATACACTCCACCAAATGGAATCGGTGCTAAGCTACACCTTCTGCATCTTTTAACATAGTTTCTGCTATTACTATTATAGGCCTCTTCAAGAGCATGAGCCAAAGTTAATACATGTACCTATAAAGTTTGAACTCCATAAATATTTAATAACAGTAAAATTCTACAAGAAAAAGGTGCAGAAATTTTACATACTTCTTCGAGACTTGATAAGAAGTAGCAGTTTGATTTCTGAAAATAGGAGAAGCCATATCTACAATAGTTTGCCATTCTGTTAACCACTCTGCCTCTGTATAAGACAATCCTGCTGCTGCATTTAAGCCCATTTGACGCCATTTCCACCTTCTAAATAAAGCATGTTTATACTCTCCTTTAGCTAAGGTATTATGCAGTGCTTCTCTTAGTGTAAGAAGCCTATCGTGAAAGCCCCACATGCCAAGAGAAGCTGCATGTAGAAGACAATTGCCATCTCCTGATGTTGCCAAAGGCCATAAAACTCTGTTATTTCCATTTTTACCCCCACACACCAATTTAAACGACCAGCAGTTTCCAAAGAAGTTAAACACCCACCTTCTATCAAATCTTTCTCCAAAAATTGGCGAAACGAATCTAAGTATAATATGTTATTCAATTAGTAAAATATAACGGAAAATATAATTGTAATTGTTATAGTAAAGCGTAGATAAAGCGTACCTGGGTATACAGTTAAATCAGGAAGTGAGAATGTAAATTCTGGAGTATCTAAAGATCCTATAGTAGCTAACTGAGAACGAGCATAGGATACAATGGCTGCATTTTCAGTTGCTCGAGATATACCTCTAGCCAGCTTCTTTGTAGCTCCTCCTCCACTTTCCAATGCGTTATTAGAACTTGTCTCTTTCTCCAAACCATCGTATGTGGACAGTCCTACGTTCATTACACTGTCTTATTGCACTATAAAGTAGTAGTTCATCTAAAATTTATGATATTATACAGTTACAACAATGGTAACAAGATATCACAGAGTATATATGTGAATCATTATATAATTTGTGATTAAAAGTTGAAACAAATAGAGCAGTTAAATGGCTTTACACAATGATATACATCCTATACATTGGTATACAGAAATAGGACAAGGTGACATTAGTAATTTAATAAAAAAATAAGACAGAATTACTATATATGTAACAAATTTAATCATAAGTGTAAACGAAGGAAATATTTGCAGGTGATGAGAAAATATTTTAATCCTTGGGGTACGAAATATCGAAAGTAAGTAAATGCGGATGCATGACGACATATATGTATGTATATATGAAGAGACAGCTTGTATGTATATGTACCTATGTTGGGTATGATTATTTAAAAAGTGCAAACCTTGGCCCGTATATCGAATTAGTGCAGTGGAGCGTAGCAGTAGAGTATCGTTAAATAGTATTCTAATTGGTCTACGATGCACAAGCTGCTCGTGCACTTTCTCATATTTCGCACCACGATATTAAAGACTGTCTTAAGAAGGCTGTCCACAATGTATAAAAACGGCTAAGAATCTGTTTGTACGGGCGGTGATATAAACACAACATAACCTACAGCACGCAACCTCGAAACTAGCTGGTAGGAGAGTAAGAAGCGAATTATTATTGTTGCGCACGGAAGTCACTGTGAAACTTTAAACCGGTCACATGTCAAGACGACGAGTGGTACACTGTTATTATTTACGCAGTAGTGTTCCCACTCACCAGTAAACAGGTTGATGCGATCAGGATAACGCGATTAATTTTGAAATGCAAAAAAATCATTTACGCTACCGCTTATCTCGTAATATTGTGTCGCTACTTAGAAATGCATTTAACCTTGAAAGTGTGCATTGCGCATCACATAATACCGCCACCTATATTCAAATACATCGCGATTCTAGAATTGAAAAACATACCTGAATCAATCAATGATCTTAACCGGGTTGTGCATTATTGCTCTTTATTTTTATCGGTATCAGATTATACAATAATTCCGCTTTGATAAGAACTAAAGTACTGCATTGTTTAATTCGTTACGATTATCATATATTTGAGAGATAAGTGTTTCTTCGATAGCTCGAAGCGGATTATATTAACTTCGATTACGCAAAGATTGTATTATTTGCATCTTTTATCAATAAAATATATAACATTCTTGATTGACCGTGTTTTATTTAAAAAACTATAATATTACGCAACTGAATAAGCCGCCTTTTAGGTTGATTTACTAACTTGCGCGCAACGTAGCGCCACAGGTTATCGTTTCTCGACATTGTAGTTCGTCTACCTTGCTTGAACGTAAGACGCGACCATGCTGATATAGTAGGCGTGCACAAGTGTACGTATTTTGTACTCGTGTCCGTTGTAAACCTCAAAGAAATTGGTCGATTTTGTCAGGAAAGTTTTGATAGTTCGCTACGAGCGACAGAATAAAGATTCTTAAATAGTAGATACGAAAATTCAAAGGAATAACGATGAATAATTGGGAATACATTTAATAGTTACTCTATCAGTTAATCTGTTGATTCTATTGGGCCACGTAGCCGGTTCTAAGGTCTTACAAATTCGTGGCATACTATCGCGAAAAGTTCTCTTTATTCCCCGGATCGTGATTTTCAGTGTCTCGATGGAAGTTTATTAATACCATTTTCATACGTGAACGATAATTATTGTGACTGCGCTGATGGCAGTGATGAACCCGGTACCCCTGCTTGTACCAACGGCTCATTTTATTGCGAAAATTCTGGTCATAAGCCTCGTTACATACCCTCCACCTGGATAAACGATGGCACCTGTGACTGCTGTGATGCCAGTGATGAATATAATTCAGGTAAGGAATGTCCAAATAATTGTAACGAACTTGGCAAAGAAGCTTGGTTAGAGCAACAAAAGGCAGAGGAGTTAATCAGGGAAGGTAACAAGATAAGAATGGAAATGGTTGTCAAGGGTAAAAAGTTGAAGACAGATTATCAAGCGCATTTAGTTAAATTACGCGCAGACTATGAAAGCGCAGAACTTTTGAAGAAAGAGAAAGAATTATTGAAGACGCAAGCGGAAGAACGGGAAAGTGCTGCTTTAGAAAAGTATAAACCAGCTGAACCTGAGCAACCTGTACCGGAAGAAGGAGACGAAGAGAAAGAAACGAGTGCAGAGGATTATTTCAAACTATTAGACTCCGATAACAGCGGTATTGTCACAGCCGTAGAACTGCAATCTTGGATGACATTTGACAAAGATCACGACGGAGTTGTAACTGTAGAAGAGGCAATGTTTTTCTTAAATAACAAGAAAGAAATTGACCTTCAAGAGTTCATGGACTCGGCATGGGCAAACATCAAGCCTTTCGTAATGCTAGAACAAGGTGGGTTATTAACGATAGGCTCTTTTTCTTATTCTTCTAGCGACTACCTAATGCATTGACGTCTAATTTCAGGGGTGTTTAAACCATCCGATCAAAAAGAAGAAGAAGAAGAAGACGACGAGATTCATGAACCTATGGAAGAAGGATCCGAGCAAGAGAAAGAAGAGGACGATGGTTCAGATGCAGAAGAGGCTGGCGAGGCAGGTGACGAACAGAAGAAACCCGAAGAACCTCAAGTACAATATGACGAAGAAACACAGGCTCTCATCGATGAAGCAACAGTTGCACGCGAGAGTTTCCAAGCAGCGGAAAGAAATGCAAACGAGTTAATAACGGAAATCAGAAAATTCGAAGAAAAACTAGATCGCGATTTTGGTGTTGAGCATGAATTCGCATCTTTGGATGGTGTATGCTTCGAGTATACAAATTTAGAATACGTGTACACTTTGTGCATGTTTTCGAAAACGATGCAAAGATCGAAAGCCGGTGGCAACGACATTACATTGGGTCATTGGAACGACTGGAACGGACCAGAAGGACGAAAGTATTCGAGGATGAAATACGATAGGGGCCTTAACTGTTGGAATGGGCCTGCTCGTTCTACCGTAGTCAATTTAACCTGTGGTAAAGAAAATAAACTAATCTCAGTGTCGGAACCTAATCGATGTGAATACGCCATGGAATTTTCCACTCCAGCCGTGTGCAATGTTAGCTTGGACTCTGCTGACTTACACGACGAATTATAAATTCATATCGTATAAATGCGCAAGATGTAATACTACACATGCGACTATATGAGTTTGAAACATAAAGGACATAAATAGCAAGGATGAATAACAGGCCTGTTTTTTGAATGCTTAACATGTTACGGTGAACACAGAAAGCTAGATCAGTCGTGAAGTGCACAATGTTTTTTATTATCAAAGGTAAATAATAAAAGATAAGTCGATAAGAGGCCCTAGTCAACCCTCGCATGTTACGTAACGATAATGACATCGAACATTGAATCCGTATTCTGCTATTCGTCCTTGCTTAGAAATTCCTTGTCGTTGTACTTGTATACTAAACAACGGAATTCGTAGCCGATAACACGATCGTAAGTTATCGACGAGCTCAGTTTGCTTAAATCGTAGAAAGACATTTTAATATTCGTGATATGTGAATGAAAAATCGTTGTTACACGGTCATTGCCAATATTATGTCACTGTTGTACATTCCTCTTTTTGTACGAGACAAATTTTTACGAGGAGGTCCAACTAGAATGACCTAAACTGCTTTACTCGTCGTTAGGTCACTACGCGATCGAACGATCACATTTCTTGTCAAGATTTACAAAACTCTTATCAAAGTAAACGAACTGAACAATCATTCTCTCACAAACACACAAACACACACGCATGTATACGCGCGCGCGCGCGCGCAGTCTCACACACACGTAAACTTACACGAACACAAATGCAAGAATGTCAAAAATAAAGAAATACAAACCATTTTTCAAATTCCTAAATTGCCACGTGTAACGTAGAAATTGTATTTAGTGTGTCGAGATATTTTGTAATTTTTTAAAGATGCGTCCGTGGTTGGTGCATCGGAATGCGGGTTTAATAAAGAGAAAAAAAGGTTTGGTTGTCGAACTGTAATTACGATGGCAGCTTTTATTTACATCAAAACGGGCGATCTTACTCTTTCGTATTATATGTATATGTATGTATATATATATTTATACATATATTTATATACTGTTATACATATATATATATATATATACAAATATAAATATATACATATGTGTGTATACATATATATTTATACATATAATATATATATATATATATATATATATATTCATTTATTTATATATATTTATATCCTTCTCAATTATGCGAATTCTTATACGTTATAGTGATGGTTAATTCAATTTTCTATTTATGTGTCGTTAATCTAACAACCTACGCGTATCTTTTGGAGTTTGGGACGTCTATAATCAGCTAGAAAACTAAAAAGGGACAGTGGTCAAGAGAAAGGGGAGTGATAAACGTATCTGCGCGTTTATCCAACGATGTTCGCAACCAGTCGATTTCTCAGTACTTCGTTAAGGCACTTAAAAGACCGAAGAGAAGTTGTATCTCGCCTTTCACGCGGTGCCACGTGACAGAGGACGATACACTCTAATGTCTTTTTTTCACCCCACGATGATCCGCCTTTTCCCTTCAAATGTACACGACGAAAAGTCACGATTATATATTTGGCCACAACGTGGAATTCATGATTATTCCAAACGGGTACAGTCGTTAATCGAAAATCAAAAAATACGCTCCATGTATCGTATACTCATACAAAAGGAATTGGAAGCATCTTCGCTTTTTCAGAATCTGGAAAATAGTAGATCGGAAATCTAACAAATAGTCTCTGTCAGTTTCGCGCAGCTCGATATCGACACATAGAAACAACTAGATTGGTATGGAAAGGCAGCATTTTCAAAGATTACCGCAACACATTTCTCTAGATATGAACGATTTTCGAACTATAATTTTTTTTCTCTCTAACAACATACCCTGTGTTCGCTTCATGGCTCGCTTAGCCATTGAACAACACTTGCCACATCGCTTCGATTTCCACTATCTCTAGTACTTTCTCTCTCTTTCTCTTATTCTTTTTATTCGTATCTTTTCGTCCGCGATCGTGTCTAATTCTGCAACGGGGTTTTTTCTCCTTTGTATTTACACAATGGAACGAAACACATTTATTGGCGCCTCTAAGCTACTGTACAACAAGAAACACTAAGTTTCTAACACGAGAAGTATTCGTAAGCGCGACGCGCGAGTATGTTGCTTCGCGGTATCGCGCACCACCTAATACTGCATTTGGGCATAACCGGCAATCTCATCGTGTACGTGAGTTTTGTTACGAGGTAAACAAGGAGGAAAGAAAACAAAAAAAAAAAAAAAAACGACTGCAACGGAAGAAGTTAAATAACACACGATTCACAACTAATTACAGTTAGCAATTACGTTTAAACATGTTGACCTTAAGAACTTTCTCGCCACAGACGAACTCTCCTTTACGTTTTTCTTTTTTTTTTTTTATATTCCTTTTCCGTTTTCTACCTTATCGGCGTTTACGAGTGCGAAACGAAGACACGTTTTATGAAAAATATTATAAAAATTCGAAGTAAAGAATTTCACGTTATTGTCCGCCTTATAGTATCGAAGCAGTCGATCGTGGTCGAACGATGCCTCGTCGTTCCCGGCCTGTTCGGTCTACAAATGAAATCTAGATATAAAAAAGTTTACAGGAAAAAAGACTTTGTATCGTTTCCATCAGTTTCTCTCGTCGGTATCGGCTTCTCCTCCCTCTCTCTGTGTTCAACATGCGAAAATCAATTAAACGATGCGTTTATCGCGTGTGGTGGATGCGTGTAGTGTTCATTTGCCGAGTTTCTCGAACATGATCAGCTTCTCTTTAAAGCTCTTCGTATCCGTGGATACCTCGGATATATTGCCGTTCAACATATTCTGCAGATCCTCGTCGTTCTTGCTGACAAGGAGATTGTCGAAGATCATCTTGTTGTCTTCCTGCTTGGCGACCGGAGAGGTAGGCTGCGACGTGGTGATCTGTTGCTTCTTCTTAGGGTAAATCACAGAGCTTCGTTGGTTGTTGCCGTTGTCGGCCATTCTGGTAACTATCGTGATGGCTAGCAGCTGATGAATGTCGATGTTCTCCTTCGATTCCGACGACTGGCGCCAGTAGAATTTGTCCGGTGAGATCAACGATTTCGAGTCGTCTGTACCGTCTGCCATTGAGATTTGATCCGAATGCGACGTCACTATAGATTTATTGGTCCAAGGATCCTGAAACACGCAAAAGTCTCTATTACACATCGAGCATTTGAAAATATAAAATCGATCGCGTACGATCGATTTTCAAGGGAAACGTACATTTTTATCGCGTCTTTCCGCGACAGCGTCCGCTAGGTCCTCCTGTTTCCTATCCTGCTCCAAGTCCCTCTCTAGACTGTCCAAGGTCTCGGTGCTCTCGGACGATTTGTTCCTCCTCTCGGAGTCCAGGGTGTCGGTACTGCCGAGTTCCGAGCTTTCCGACGATTTCTGAAGCCTGGTTGGCTTCCTAACCGTGACCGATCTCTTCTCCTCCTCCTGGTCGTCCGTTTGAACGATGTCCACGTAGCTGGTGCTAGGTATTCTCTTCGGTGTCCTCCTGATCCTCCGATTCTCCAACCTGTCGTCCGACTCGAGGTTATCCGAGCTTTCGGACGACATCCGTTTCGAGGACCTCCTGCAGCATTTGCCGAAGCTCTCCCTGGAAGCGTTCTCTTCCTCGTCTTTCGGCTCGTTTATCTCGATCCTCTCGAAATCCTCCGACGATTTGGATATGCTCTTGGACAGCCTTCTCCCTCGAGACAGATTGATATCGGAGATGCTGCTTCGTTTCTGAAGCTCTTGAACGGTCTCCGCGGCGATCTGCGTCTGCTCCAAGAGCTCGAAGCTCTCGGACGACTTGGATATGTTCTTGGAGGATCTGCGAGCGCGTAGCTCGAAGCTGCTCCTCCTACGCTCGATCGACTCGTCGCTGGTCAGCGCCTCTATGGCTTCTAGGCTGTC
>NW_027471255.1:0-27450 GCF_051020765.1 Lasioglossum baleicum
CGGATTTTTTTACATGCGAACGTTTGTCTTCCTGTTTCCGTTATACTTTCGATTTTGGCATAACCTCGTTTATAATCGTACTGTCCATTGCCAGAGTCACATTTCAACAAAGAAGATTTTCTCGAAAGTGTTCCCTTTTGTTATTTGATTTGAATTTTGTACCGATATGAATCTAAACGATATTCGTATAATTTTTTTGTACGAGTATAAACTTGGTAATAATGCTGTAAAAGCTGCACGCAACATAAACCAAGCATTTGGGCAGAATACAGTTAATAATCGAAAGTGCAGCGTTGGTTTGAAAAATTTAGGTCCGGTGATTTTTCACTACAAAATTATCCGCGTGGGAGATCCAAAACGTCTGTGAAAAATGATGATCTGAAGGCATTGGTGGAATTGGATCCAACTGTATCCACGAGGGATCAGGCTACCAGGATGAAAATTGACCGCACAACAATATTGCGACATCTTTTTGAAATTGGCAAGATGAAGAAAATGATAAGTGGGTACCGCACGAACTGAGTGAAATAAACTGGATCGGATCAACGTATGCTCATCGTTACTATCCCGATTTCATCAAGAGCCATTGAAATATGAAGTTTTGCAGCAGCCAGCCTATTCACCGGATCTCTCGTCAACCGACTTTTATTTTTTTAAACATTTAGAACTGTTTTTACGAGTTAAACAGTATGAAAATGAAGACAGTTTGAAAAATTCGATATCTGAGTTTATTGATTCTAAAGATCAGAATTATATTAAGACAAGCATCTATGCTTTAAAGTCTCGTTGGGAAAAGTGTATTGAAGCGAATGGAGCATATTTTGATTGAATAAACAGCTTTTGAAGAAAGATATGCAGTTTTATATATTCACTTAAAAATCCGACATTTCATATGCACCAATCTAATATATGTAAAATATGTATTCTGTGCAATTGTTATAATAGAATTATGTTCCATTTCCATTGTTTTCATTTCTTACTTTGTTTAATCCCTTCGTACGTATACAAGATGTTCGTAAAATCACCGAGTAAAGACTCTAAGTGTGAAAACAAGTAAAAAAGGAAAAACAACAATACTGTTCATTTAAAGCTTCGTTTTCAACAAAAATGAGATTATAAATTTGTCAGATACTCTTGTATTAACTCTTGGTTAAGACTTGTCAGAATTCCTTGTTCAGAAAAGATAAAAGAAAATAACACAGAAATAAAATAATAACAATAATAAAAAGAAAACCGTGTTATCGTCCAAGTTTAGTAACAAAAACACGAGTGGAAATGAAAGTCCATAATTCAAAATTAGTATACGAATATTTAACGAATTTTTAAAGTCGTTTTGATCGTTTTGGATTTCCAAAGTATTTTCATAATGCATGATGAACACTTAAATAACCATCACACTATAGAAAATTTGAATAACAAATGTTCCTGTAAAAATGTATAGCGGCAACACACCAATGGATATACTGGCAACATTACGTCACGTACACGCTATGCCAATAAATCGGTGGTTTAAAAAATGCAGGCTAGTTCCAATATCTTTTGGAGTAAAGTCAACCAACAACGCTTGTTAATTACTATTATGTTTTCGATAATAGTTAATGTCAAATATGTATTCAACCAAGAATAAATTTATTATGAAATACAATTTGACAAAATTCATTAAGATAAATGAAAAAAGGGCAAAACCACATTATTCAGTTTAAAAGTTAAAAATTCTTAATCGAAACTAACTTTAAAGAGATAAGCTCATTATAACCACATGTCTCGTCCTTCCGCCAAACATAACACGAGTTGTAAGTATTTCAATGAGTTGTTCGGAGTAATCTTTGCTTTGTTGTATGCATGGCGTACAGCGGCATTGTTAGAAGCAGCATTTCTCTTAACGATTATAGGAGTTTCCTTAATGCGACTTTTCAGTTTCAGCTTGAACAGCAGTAGGCACGGAATGAGCAATTAAAACGAGAAGAACGCGGCGTAATGCTCATTTCTAAAGATACGTATACATCTCGTATTCAATGTTGCGATTAAAAAAAAATTTCCTTCTTCCTTCAATTGAATCCACGTCGTATGTCATAACATTACTCATAAGACATACTGTATGGAGAAACACATAAATTCGTTTTTACCTACAGTTTATGAATGTATTCGAACGCTTACGTCCCACTCTTTCAATATCTGAAATGCATGTGTTTCGTCGTTTCGATTTAAAAAATAATACCACGTATAAAGTAATGTACAAGTACAGCAAAATTTATGCATCATGTTGCAAGAAAATATCACAACAATGATAATGATAAAACATGAAATGATTTCTGGGATTATAAATGTATTCGTGTAGATGTTTTCCCATTTTTATTCCTTTGAATACTTTTAGGAGTTTCATAAATGTAGCAGTAGCAATGAAAGTGATTGATTAAAAATTTTACATTTCAAACACACTGCAAATCAAGAAATCAATTACGATGAAGCTAGAGACATGATTTGACGATTTAATCTTATGCTATTTTATTAAAAACAATTTTATCCTATCTTAGCATAAATTAATGTAACAAAATATAAACGAGATTCACATACACAAGATACACATATATAGATAGATCAATATGGATTCTACATGAAATTTTGAATCCTTTGATTATTCTAAAAATTCTAAAATCCAACGTGCATATTTTATTTCTTAGAAATTCAAGACTAACCGAATACTTCCACCAGCGCTAGTAAAACAAAAAGTATGACGTTGGTTGTATGAAACGGAGGTTCCTTTCAACCCTATCCAACATACCGCAGTTCTCGATTCTTCCTCAAACAAGGGTGCATTTCGCGATGAACAATCGGCATCGGTACTTAGATACCTGGCCGTTGTGGTTCTTTCTCGCCCCGTTTCCACGAAGCTCGTCAGCGAATAGAGGAAAAGTGGTACAAAGACGTGAAAAGAAGAGAAAAGGAAAAGGGTGGAGAAGGTGGGAACAGAAAGGGAAAACTGGATGAAAAGGAAGGCGTGGACGGGGAATCCCGAAGGAATCCGGAACAAGTGAACTGATCTCACGTTTGCATTCGTGCATTGTCGTGCTCGTTCTCCCGCTACCGTTGCGCTCGAGAGCCTGGAACAAAGCTCTTAACTTCCGTAATTTCAATTTCAGATTATTCGCCTCGGTATTGCCGTAATACGGTTTCGCGTGCATTGCCAGCCGTAGCCGTCACGGGACTCGCAGCTGGTGCAGTTCAAATTGAATTTCCATGTGGAGGCTGGCTGCTTGACAGTCAGATACGTCGTTACTTCGTCGAGCTTCTACCAATACAAACGGAGACTGTCTTTCGTCGTTAAATAGATGTTTCGATGTCTGTAAGTAATCAATCGAAACGGCCTCCGTGGATTCTGTCGAGCATTTCCAGTAGTCTGTGTTTTTGATCGAATAGTTGATTGAAACACGAAGTGAACTAATGCGATGATGCGATTTATATATAAAAATTCAGCAATGATAGATATGCGTTGTAATTTCTAATTTATCTCCATTTGACCAACACTCTATAATTAATTTTAAATAACTTGTATACATTGTAATATTGTTACGTTATATTACGATTTAATATCGCCATATTAAAAAGGAATTCAATTTGTAATTGTGTGTTGGATAAATTGCGATGAGCGTTAATTTGAAAGAGTACTTGTGAAAATAGTCGGAAATGGTGGAAAGATAAAGAGGAAGGAATTTTGCTGCTTTTCAGAATCAATATGATAATGTATACCAACCTTTTATATTTGAAATAATTTTCGAGAAACAAAGTGTACATCGTTGCTAGGTCGTTCTTGATTAGCGACGATTAGCGACGAACGGTTCTTTGAGGAATAATTTATGATTCTTCGCGGTGTTGAGTGCACTGTATGTGGTTTGTATTGTTTGTAACAATCGTTTTCCCTCTGTATTCTTGGTTTTTATAAGAACCATTGGTAGGGCTATGTAATCTACTATTGCTTGACATGGATGTTGAAAATTCTAAACACGAGGTGCAAAAGTAGAGGTTAGATTCAGTTTTATTTGGCGCTTTACCTGGGGTACGGTGTCGGTAATATAGTATTTCTCAACGTGAATAGAAATACGATTAAAACGGTATTACATGGATTAACACAAGGACAATTCTTAACTGCTTAAATAAAATGCTATGGACTTTTTCATACCACATGAAAGTGTATATCAAGATGAGATCATCTTAAATGATCTTAAATGATAAAATATTATGATCCTCAAGGTCCTACAAAGTCAGAAATATTAGAAATATTTGGAATATTTTGTATCATTGTTTTTGCTAATACGTATTATTGTTGATGCTTATGCCTATTTTACAACTCTGTAAACTACATATTTCACAACTTCTGCTAATTTTGTTTGCAATATATATTAACTAACTGATTTTATTTTCCCTTATATAATTTTTATATGGTATAAATATTGAATGATATTTATATAATATAAAAAAGTGTATATTTCACTAAAAAGAAAGAAAATGGAATGTCAGTGTTATTTTTGGATACTATACATATAAAAAATCGGTACACATTATGACATAAATATATTTCACTAAAATATTTTGACCAAAAATCAAACTCGTCGACATATTTTTCAATATAATAATAAAATACACATTTTCTAATCATATATTTATTTATTTTTAAATTTATATCATCTTACTAAGGTTAAAATGTTAACATTACTCGCGATTACAAGGATATTCTAAATTTCATTATTGCTTATCGCTTAGTATATACCGCATTATGTATCAGCGTGATTTATCAACATTTATTTCAAGATACTTGTCGTACATTTATCGCTGTGTGTCTTGTTTAAAGTTGAATCACGTGAAGAAAAAGTTTGTTGGATTTGCGAGCGTAGAAATAAGTTTCTGAGCACGAATTCCGAACACTAATGACAAAGCATAGTTTTTTAAAGTACTGTGATACTTGGTTGTGGTATAATATAGTCAGTTGTAGTTCTAAACTAAATTGTTGATTTATTGTTGATTTGTTGATAATTGAAAATTGGGTTGATTCTGAATATTGCAAATTGGAATAATAAGGATATATTAGAATTAGGATATATTCTTGATTGTAAACTGGATATAAAATCAATGGGAAGTAGCGATGACCGGAAGAGATGAATGAACAAATTCACATGAAAAAGAAAGCGTCTAAAATAAGTTAATTGATAAAGAAATAGCCCAGTTTATATAACAATAACAGATATTAAGAGTTATTAACATAAAATTTACTTTTGTGATTCAATAATGTGAGCTTATTAGATAAATAATAATAAAATTACTGGCTATTGTTATCTGGCTGAATGTAGCTATATTTTGTATGAACTTCAATAAACCCGTATTAAAATGACTTTTTTATAACTACTATTTTGACATGAAATATCTAAATTTGAATTCACCCAACTAATTTTATTTTAAAATTCTGTTACTCTACTACACGTAAAAAGTATATGAATAGAATATTAAAAATAAAGAAAATAGGTATAAAAGTATAGATGCCAAGGGACAAGTGAGACGGCCAAAGTGAGCGTGTGTTGCGAATTGTTGTAGTTAATCTTTTATTTAATATATAATAAATATTGTTTTATCACAAAGAAAGCTCTATTCTCTTCACATCCATTCCTAGATTTGCTTCTCTGTCGTAGGAACGAGTGTAGTACATGAAATAGTGTATGAAAATTACTGTGACTAATAAAAGTTGGGAAACAAAGTAATCATTGTGAATTTCAGTATAATCTTCGTTCTTTGCCGGAAAGGCAACACCTTATTGTTTATTACTAGGTAATTTATTAGGTATTACTTAGATATTTACTAGGTATTTATTTATTACTAGGTAATAAACAATAAATATTTTTCAAATATGGTACATGAGGTCTATTTTTAATTTAATTTGTGTATAGGAAATAAAATATAAGAAAATAAGGATATAAAAAAATTCGCAATAGATCTTTAAAATATCATAAAATTGTTCTAATAAAAGTTTCGCACGTTTTGTTGATAATATCTCAATAACAACAATATCTCAATCCTAATCACTCTGTAATGTTTATCGTTAAAAATTAAAGATTTAGAACGCTAATGCAAATTAAGTTAAGAGAGTATATTCCCGAAATACGAGGAATAATCTCCGTTCCCTTTCTTCCGCTGACATCTGCTTTCCTGTAACACGTATTTGCTTATGTACAGCGAATTTATTCTATTGTACAATTATCCCTTCCTGACAGTACAGAAGTGACTTAACATTTGTAGAAGATTGTATACAGGTTCGGTACTACGAAACTAAACTGTGTTTGTGGTAGATTGACTCTCGTTAGGTTACGGTCTTCTGAAACATGCCAACTTGACGTCTCCAGTTTCAATGCAAAACTGAAATACCTCGGTGGAAACTCGCGTAACGCTAGGAAGGTCTTTGCTGATTGCATTTGCGTTTAGATCATCGTCTTGCAAAGTTCAGACGATTTTCCACGATGAGGAATTTCAAACTTCCGACATGTGTGTTTAAAGCGCCTCGTCAACATAGTTGAGCGAATAAAGCGATAGAATACTGCAGAATCCTATTTATGAACACGCGTGACACGAGTCTACGTATAAGCATCAAAATATGTGCTATTGAAATATAATAATAATTGTAAATATCAAGGTAAGTTAATTTTGTATATGCTCACACCGTGTATCTCTTCTGTTTGGACTCCTATCCTTAATTCTCATCTTTCAACGTGAAATTTAATTTTATTTTTCACTTATTATCCATATTTAGGACAGGATCTAAAAATAGTTGTTACTGCTACAGCATGTGGCACAGTATGGCGACGATAGGATTCGGTGCTTGAAATAGTTATAAAATCCGAAATGATTTTCTAACTGTCATGAATATAACAATCTTACCGTTAGCTTACATCAGCTTGAAGTCCTCGATGGCCGATGTTATAATGATTCCTATATCAATTTTATATCAGCTCTATATCGGTTTTACATCGAGTCTGTCATAGCTCTATATCAGCTCTTAAATAAATCTATATTGGCTCTATTGGTTGTACATCTGTTCCATACAAGTTTTATAACAGTTCAATGTCAATCTCTTACCGAGTCTATACATGTTTTATAACAGTTGCATGTTCATTCTATAATTTTTACTTTTTGCCTCTACGTCGGTTTTTAAAACTTCTAAATACTTTTATCAATTTTGCAAAAACTACACAAAAACTATGTTATATGTTATATGCGTATATATTATCTTGCACCTCTTTAAGAACTGAAACCAATTCAAACTGTTATATATATATAGAGAACCGCCATCAATTTATGAAAATATTGGAAGAAATTACTATCTTTGGAGTATTTTCCTAATTATAACAAATCTCGATATTTTCTTATTTACCTGTCTTTCAAAACTAATAATTTTGTTTATTAGATTCGCATTTATCATGCAAATATATGTAACAAACCTTTCTATTTGCAGAAAATAAAATTTCATTCATCATTTTTCTTATGTCATGCTGTCACTGTCACAATTTCTAACATGTGAAATTTGTAAAGAAAAATGTAAACTTCGATTAATCTTCGTTTATATTATGAGCAACACTAAAAACGCTGAAAACGCAACGACGATGCTATCTAGATATTCAGTTAGATTACACTCTAACCGTCAGAGCGTCATGCAAAGCAATTGCCGAAAAGGGATAACCGAAGATTTTGTAAAATGGACTGTTCATTTGTTTTATTTTAAATATACAATGAAGCGTGATATAACTTAAAACTGAATTCTTTTTCACTTCGTCAAGTCGATTTAATCGGTTTGGCTCGTGAACGACTCAAATATATTTACTTGTGTGCATAGGATTTCTGAAAAATGTGTATTATATTAGTTGTCTAAATGCGTGTGTTTCTTCGATGATGTCTAAATCTATAATGCTCATATTATCATCTCAATTTTTTTATTTTATTATATAACTGTCTCGATCGAAATCGAAATAGAACAGTTTGGAGGAACTTTTTTCTCAGGACCATTTCAATGCGCGATTTAAGCCTTGCATGGGTGAGAAACGTATCATCGCCGTGTTCTTCTACGGGTGATACTATGTGATTTACCAGGCTTATACTCCTGACAGTGAGATTCAGTGCACGCGAACGTACGATTTCGTTACCACGTCGCAAATGACTAATGATATAGCAATGATCGCGCATCATTTGCCGATTCGCACGACCATCGCATCACGATATGAGATCGTAACGAATCAACAGGACACTGGACACCATTGCTGCCGTGTACCAGAACAATTTTACAATCCTGTCATCTGTGACCGATTTTGCCGATATTAGAATATTATATTAATGAAGTGTGAAAGAACAGAGAAATATGGGATGAGTCAGATAAAATATGTCAGAATAAAAATATGAAGAAACAGGCGTAGATTAATATGTGTGAAATATGCTTTACTAAATTTAATATTGGCATTTGAGAAGCATACGTAGACTCGGTTGATTTTTAAGTGCATTTTTCTCGAAAATGAAGTTTTTAATTTAATAACGTCGTTTTCCATCTTTCAACACTGGTAGAGGTATTTCTCTAAATTACAACTGCAAATGTCTTTTTTCTCTTTTTAATATAAATTTTCAATATGAATATAAATAGATTAACGTTGGACTGAGTTGATTTTTAATTAAGCTCCTATCATTAAAGAAGTTTTAAATCGATGTAGATTGTATTTATCGAATATATATATATCGAATATAAAATAATATAATAATTTGATATTACGAAAATGCGAGTTAAATACGAAATTGATGTTAAAAAGGTATTCTAATCTGTAAAAATTTTCAAATGTTGAAATAAAGTTATTTATGAGTTTAATCTGTCATGATTTTTCTCTTTATTTCATACGATACACGTTCTAATTTATATGAATTTTAAAATTAAAATCACAAAGGAAAAATATTTGCTTGAATCTGAAAATCTAGATTTAAATAAATCTCTTTACAATGCAGAAAAATATTAAATTAGATTAAAAATATTAAATGAGAATAAAAATCATATTCGGAAATTACATTTCATGAATCAATTGATTTCCGAAATGTTCCAGCCATTATTTGTTATTGATCTATGAACTTGTACAATTATTTGAATATCTTTTATTTCTTGAGAATTTTAAATTGTTTCTAATACATTAATATATAATATAATCACGTAATATATAATAACTTTTAAAACGTTAAAGAGTTTAAAATGTGTTATAGGATCAACTCACCTAATACTTAAATTCTATAAAAAAAAATCGTTACTTTAGTTACTTCAATTTAAATTTATTAGTAAAATTTAAAAAAATATATTGCCAATAATGAAATAAATAAATAAATAAAATTTATGTTTTTACAAATTGCAATGGATACTGCATTATATTATTAAAAAATAAGTATAATAAGAGGTTCTATTACAAACAACAGAAATAAACAACAATTTAACGAATAGCATAACGTCCGAATATTGCTAACAGTCACTGTACAAATACACGAAATAGTGTTTATGTAGTCTAACTTTTATGTCATATGTTAAAAAATTGTATTATAGATTGAAATCTTAAAGAAAATATAGAAACATTGTCTTACACAGATTAGACTATAACTGATCAGAAACAATAATAGCTCCACATTTTATTTTTACATTGATTCGAGCAGTTTGTAACGACACGTCATAACGAAGAACACGTAAGTAGAAGAATATGTATTGAAATTTATGAGAATAATAAACCTGTTAAATTCTTAACCTATATCTCATAATTACGTCAGATGCAAATGATTCTTTCTCAAATATCTCATAATTGTTCGATGTAAAATTATTTATCTTGTATAATTTATTTTTAATTGTTTAATTTAGAAATAAAAATTTCAAATCAATATTTAAAAATGCGTCAAAAGTACTAAATAATATACGTACTATTTAGGTAAATAAATAACGGAACAGTACTCTTTTCATTCAATACAAAATACCAATATTTATATTGATTGTATATCAGTTTAATAGTAATATTTGATTCTATAGATCTTATTTTTTAATATTTCTCCTTTTTTATTTATTATTTTAACCCCTAAGTTTATTCTTTTGTCTAATGGATATTTCACCAGTTGATAAAATACTGGATGAATCGAGTATAGTTCACTTAAATTATCATCCTTATTTGCATCTAAGAATGTGCATACAAGTGTAGGACTTATATTTACATTTATGTCAACAAATGCGAACGTTTTTTGCTGAATAAATATCGTTTTTATATATGTCGTTTATTGTCTTTATTCTATGGCTTTCAGTCAAGCGTTTCAATCTCTGTTTCCACGGGGGTGATTTGCAATCCTTACGTACGTCATTTTTTATGTACCTTGGATCATCGACATTGGTCCGAAGGTTAATTAATTGTGTAGTTTCTAGTTTTGAGATGTGGCTTTTCGCCGCCGCTTTTTAAACTATATTATATCACAGATTGAGAAACTTGTCAACATATTAACTAATTTTTATTATTTCAATACTAGAATACTAAAAAAACATAAAAGAAAACATTTAAATTCTCATTTCAAAATTTTATTATATTTATTATAGTTTTCAAGACATATTCACAAATGAATAATGAAATATCTAAATACATATAAGCGGCGTTTCTAACTTTTACTGAAACGAATTTTAGTCGGCAAAGAAAAATAGTTTGCAACATCTCTCGAGGACTCTATAAAGTTTCGAACAATTTAGAAATTTCAACTCATTGACTGAAGAATTTGGAGATCGTTCGATATTCATTATACATATTTGTACAAAAGTCTCACTATAAAATATAAATATAACATGTAACAAAGTAAACACATTTATTACAGTGACAAGCTTTATATTGTTGTTATGTAAAATATTATATATTTGTTCGCAAACAAAATATTTGTAAATTAAAGTCAAAAGTTATTTTAAAATCAAGTCAAATAAGTGGTTTCCTTTTATTAGCCAAATTGATCAGTTTTAACGACTTTTAATATTCTTTTAGAACAATAAATTTAATCAAACATGACTTAATTTTTAAAAAATCACCCTGAAATACACTATCTACATACATGAAAGCGAATATATAGCTTCATTAAAAAGAAGTAAAGTTACTTTGAACTCTTGGAAACATGTTAACTTGACAAAAATGTATGACTATTATAAGATGTCCCTCCTCGAAACGAATTTTCACTTAAAATATTTCTTAAAATGAATTATAATTTAGAAAATAATTGAGTCAAAAACTTCAAATGGATCATCATGTATATCTTCTGGCATTTTACATTTTACATTAAACGATATATACTGTATAGAAATACGTAAAGTATATTCATCATTTTGAAATCAAATAAACAATTTGTTCAATGAGAATAAAGGTGTAAAATATTTAAACAGAACATAAATAACATAGACTGAACAAACGTTAGTAATTATTATTATTGTAGTTACCTATATTTTCCAGCTATTTTATTCGATATATAAATTGAGACTGATTACGTAAATTATTAATTTTTTGTCGTTTATACAGCTCTTGTCGTAACAAATAAAATATTACTTTCATAATTATTAATTATACATTTTGTAAAACTTCTGTACTTGTAAAGCAATCTTTAGAAGCACAAAATTTGGCAAGTACGTTAGTAATTGTAGAAGTATATAATTCAAATATGCGCACGTGCTAGTTTTGAAACTACATACTGCAAAGAAGTATACTGATAAATTTACAATTAGAAGGGGCGAGTAACAAACTTAATAACAAATTAGGATCTCACTGCCACCGGTTCAACTGCAATTGCGAAATTATAGTCTTACTTATGTAACCAGTGACCCCGACACGTAGGTCACAGCCCTCGGATGTAAGTACAAGCTGATGTGTCATTAATTCCAGAAAACTATATTCAAATTTACCACTTACATCCATTCACTCGTGTAATTTTATTATTTTAACATGAAAATTATTTGTTTTAGTTTTATTAATTTTATGTGCATATATAAGTAGCTGTAACTGAGATATAAAGATTAGAAAAAAATATTTTTATTGTACTTTCATAGGTGAAATATTATTTATAATAGATCTCAAAAGATATTCATAGGAGTTCCTGATGATTTATAAACATTAACATTGCAAATAACATTGTTACTGAAATAATTGAATTTCAATAGTTTCACAACTGTATGTATTTCGTAAAACAAAATCTACAATTAACGTAAAATTATAAATTTAATATAGATTATACAGAATTGTGGGGTGTGTTAGATTTTATAGCTACCAAAGACACTGGGAACAATAAAGCTCGTAATTTAATCCAAAAGCAAATTATCATTTCGTCATGTCGTTATTTACTTCCAATATACATATATTATTTAAAGATATACATTTTGCTTCTAATATGACGCAACGCTTCGTTCAAAATTCATTCATTCTGTAGAACACAATTCTTTATATCCAATGCTTTCCAAAATATTATGTTCTTTTATATGTTATAGTTCCTCAACTTCTAAGTTGTTACTTTTATTCTTTTTACGTGAAAGAATAGTGATAAAAATAAACAAAAAATTGAAGCAGGGTTGTTAGATTTAGCTTCATCAATTGCATGCGATACTATGATACCGTCGAGAAGCTGAATCGATTAGGTTACCAATATCCTACTGTATTTCCCTTTCCTTTCATTTCACCGAATGATATGCCAAACATAATAACACATGTCGTAATTTTCAGTCGCATTTATAGAAGGTATATTGTAATTACAAACAATAAAGCATTTACACATCGACAAATACTTTTCCGAAATTTAATTTAATTTGCACTAAAGTTTCATGAAGATTATTAAAAATAAACGTAAAGATCAATAATACTTATCTTAATACCTTTCATACGTATCTTCACATACATTTATGACATAGTTTTTGCAAATTCTTATTTATTACTTGCCTATTAGTGACTAATGTTTTAGCAACTATATGGACGTCATAATTCAAAGAAATAAGATTTATTTGCTTTGATGGATATCTATTACATGGATCTGCAGGTTGGATTGAACGTCGTACGTTATTCGACGCATGGGGCATGTCGACATTGATACATCAAATAGTGCATAAATCCTGACGCGAATGCAATTTTAGCCATTGGCGGGTGTGAAATTCGAGTGTAAAAGCGAGTGACAATCTGTATAACGCTTCTTTGACAGATTTATATATGTATCCGTAAATTGTATCTTTATTACTTCAAACGTGTGCTTTGATTTTCAGGATTAAGTGTACAGCTATGAATCTTTGATAGAATGGAAGCATTATTCGACACTCTTATTCTTTGCGAAACATCTACGATCTGTGAGAATATCTAGGAAAATCTAAAGTAAAAACTACAATTATTTTTATAATCTGAGGAATAGAGGAAAATTTAATGAATACAAATATCTCACTTATTAGACGGTAGTTTTTCCCCTAAAAAAAGGCAAGGGTTAGGTTTCAATAGTTAATAAAGGTTTAGTATTTTCTGTTTGTAATTAAGTGAAATAAGTTTACGGGATCGATAATAATTAATTTAACTTATTACACGATACTATTACGCAATGGTTTCATACAATGTTTTGTAAAATATCATACGAAGTAAAATTATAAAACTTAATATTTGATTACGTGTTTCATGATGCAGAGGTGCACGAAATATTGAAACAAAATAATATGTACGTTAATTTATGCAGGATTTTTATTTAAGTAACAAATGTGGTCGATTTTTTTTATCAGAGAAGCTTGTAAATGTATATAATAGCGAAAAATTTTCGAATACAAATATTTGATACTGCGCGAATTGAAATAAAATTAAAATTTCAGTGTTTCAAAATTTATTTAATTAAAAATATTTCAAATGATATTTAACAATGTTGTACTTTAACTTTGCCTGTATTTCTAAAATGTTTAATGTTTGAAAAACTGCCTGTTTCTTGAAACCACGAGTAGTAATAAGTAAGTTAGCTGTACGTAAAACCAATAAAATTTGACACAGATAAAACAGCGTAGTTGGCGTAGAAAAATAATACCTTTCCACCGTTTCTTTCATGTCGCATGAGAACGAAAGGTACTATAAAATTGGGGTCACGTGCGACTCGT
This sequence comes from Lasioglossum baleicum, assembly GCF_051020765.1. NCBI lineage: Eukaryota > Metazoa > Arthropoda > Insecta > Hymenoptera > Halictidae > Lasioglossum > Lasioglossum baleicum. The sequence goes on from NW_027471255.1 coordinate 14,159, forward strand.
GCATCGCGTGCATTTCAAGCCGTTCGTGTAATTTTCACACACATTAAAATAAGAGTCGTGTATGGGCGTGGGACGAGAACCTCCTAACCGACGAACAGTAGCTACGGTGACGGCAACAACGGCCTACGTTTTGCCTGGGAATAGTACGGCCTTTTGTACACCCGTAACCTTTCGTGATCGTGAATCTTCACCACGATGGTCTCCGCTTTACTGAACAATTCCAAATGAAATAGTGAACCCCCTGTGTAATTCCAGCTGGTTCAATGTAATAAAATTCTAATTAATAACCAAGTTCAACGTACAAGGTGAGCCATTTAAACGGGAATATCTAAATATTTCCGTTATTTATCACCGTACCAAACTGTTCCTTACGGCAAAGTTGCAGTATTTTAGGGGTCATATGCCAAGGTAAGAAGCGACAGAGCTTTCTCCTTTCGAATCATAGAGATTATTTTTTTAACAAATTTCGAGATTATTCAGGTTTTGAAAACGGGAATTTTTTTTATCGGAAAATATTTTTATAGAGGTGATTTAGGCACAAATAAATATCTTATGATATCTACTTAGATACATATCGAAATATGGTTTTGATTTTCAAGATTATTTGTCCTGAATTTTCAAGATTTCATTCATTTATCCCATTAACGTTTTTGTTATAATATTGATATATCTTTAATATCGAATTGTAGTCCCCAATAAAACGACTTCGACATAAAATTATTGATCTGTTACTGTATTATGTATGTTCTTCAACAATAAAATCATGATTACAAGCATGGGAAAAGAAAGTTTATATTATTCACGTTATACAACAAATCTACATTTTTTTTATTCGAAATAATTATACAATATTTTGAAATATAGTTCTCCTTTGTCTTAGTAAACATACTAAAAATTAACGTTTCACTTAAGAATCTTAAAGAATTTGCCACTAAACCATGATTTTCTCAGTACATGCAGATAATCGCGAAATTAAGCATGCACTCGAGTGAAACAAAGATATATATCTTTTTCTCAAAATACACGAAGTAATATTTTAGCAAATTAGAAGATAAATATACGCTGTATTTTATTGTATTAATATTCAGATTGCATTGTTAAAAAGAAATTATGAAAATAACAAGCTATTGTTTCTTTGGTAATGTCTGCAAACACGCGACACAAAATTCAGAGCACGAATTAAGAATTCCTTAAAACTTTCACTTCCGTGCATTAATTTTACGATTTTATCACGTGAGAAGTGTATTTGATACGCGTTGTTCTTATATTCTTTTGTTATTATAATAAATCGAAAAAGACGGAAACAGATATTTGTATTTAACAAATTTAACGTTACTTGTAAGATTTTGTTACAAAAGGATAATTTTACGATAAATTAAAGAACTAATTAACAGAGCTTATTTCTCCATTTCGAAAATAGCGATCGAATTGAAACATAATGATGCACTACGTGGAAAGCGTCAAGAAAGAAAAATACATTCCCTTTGAACGTAATGGAAGCTACACAGTACGATAAATTAAAGTCAGACCCTACTCCGCTATAATTAATTACAAATGTTCCTTTACGAGCGAATAAACATTAAAGGAAACAATTCGTTAAGTTTTACAAAATGTACTACAAATTGAAATAAAAACGTAAAGAAAGGATGAAGTGGTTTTGTAGCGGTACATATTAGTATACACAGAACAATATACAGATTGTCCAACTTTAATTTATATACGAAAAATGTTTCTGATAAAAATCTAACGATTTTTATGCGGTCATGAGACGATGTAATTGTGATATACTTATAGTAAAAGTAATCTAAGTAAAAAATTCAAAAGAAATGATTTTATTAATTATTCTGGGTCGCATTCATTTGCAATATAATAAAATAAAAATAAACATTTATTATTAAATCCTAGTTTCAATTAACTGTTCAATTTACAATACATTTAGACCGTAAACTCTTTAATAATCCGAAAAGAAATGTGACCGTAAATTAAAAAATTGTAGCGATTAAACAGTAGCTATCACGCATTAATAAAATTAAATAAATTTCATGTGAAAAAGACATGGAATTTTCAGAAATTTCATGAAAGGATGAATTTCAAACTCACATGTGCAATTTTTTCAAGCGGTAAAGACTAATTAGGCAAAGTACTATTTCCTGTATTTTTCTATATAGAAAACTGAAAATAACAGACATTGTTTGCATTGATATTTACAGTAAAATATTTCATGAATTAATGTAGTATGCAGTTAATGAGTAATTTTCATTTATATTATAGATTATAATCAAACATTCTTTATATAAAATGCGTAAAAGTAGGTATTAACATACTATATTACTAAGAAATTCATCTAGTCATACAATTCTGATTTTAATGAATACGTACGCGTGTAGAGCATAATAAATCATATGTGAAGCAATCTTTTTATAGAGAGCAAATTTCTTTGAAGGGGTGAAATTAATCCTGAAAGTTTCAGCATCTTTCTGTATCTACTATTTGTACCTAGTATTTTGTTTGGAAATATTTATACAAGAGGATCACAGAGTACTAAAAATTGAATATTTCTTCGTATGAAAAAATTTGGCTGTATCTTGCGCTTATAAAAGACTAAAAATCCATCAGGTTTCATCTGCTTATGATGATATTCGGTTAAGAAAAGAAATTTTTGTATATAATAATTTATTATATATGCATTTATGGAGAGTTACTCAAAATAAAAAATAAAAACAGAAAGGTTAAAGAAATAAATTTTTTATATTAAATGAAACTTTAGTTCATAAGTTTATATAAACATACACATATGAAATAGTGCGAATTGTTTGAAAAATTATTGGAAAAATATCATGACTTCTGATGAAGTAAAAATTAATTTAGTATATGCAATCAATAATAGAATTTCATTTATTTAGTAGAGTCAAACTTGGAGTAAATTCACTATCGATGCCAAAGTTTATTTAACAGTCATTACATTATAATCATCGCTATACATGGTATATATCGTCACTATGTCGATTCTATGACGCTTCTTTAAGGAATATCTATGATTCTTCGTGGACTGTATGTGGATTGTAGTGTTTGTGACAAACAACGCCTTGATTATGAAGGAGCGTGTATGGTTAGTGAGAATATATTTAATTCGTGTATGCTCGACGAATTTTTGGTTTTTATAGGAAATATTGGTAGGACTGCGTATTGTATTATTGGTTGACATGGATGATGGGCATTCTAAATATGAGTTGCAAAGGTAGGGGTTAGATATAATTTTTCGGGAAAGCAAAATTATTGCCTCGTACTTAGCGTTTATGGCAATCAAGAGCCAATGAGCTATCGCGCTTTACTTGGGGTACGGGGTCGGTAATATGGTATTTTCCAACCCGAATAGAAATGTCACTAAAACGGTATTTCACTGATTAACACTGTGCCGTGCACACTGTTCGTTTGAATTTCTTCGCTTGACGCCTGTTGACGGCTGTTTTTGGAGTTATTGGGAGATGATAAATTTCAAGCTTTACTAATCTCATCGAAGGTTCTCACTAGTTTTCAATCCGGCCCCCCTATTTTCATGAAATTTCGAAAATGTACAAATGTAGCTGTACATAAATCATCAACAGAATGCAAACGGTAATTTGCGCACGACACCACTGTGGCCTTATCAATCTATTTGAGAGGTTGTTTTCATCACTACGGGTCTCCTTGTCTTCATTTTCGAGATATAAACTGAAATAATTTTATGAGTTAGAATACATACTATTCCTACATTCATTGAAATAAAATGTACTTATATTTATATAATGTTTATGTTTCTTCTAGATAAAGGACATCGTTGATCTAAATAAAGATATTTACGCGAAACACATTAACTATTCATTCCCTAAATGTATAACGATTGTGGATCAAGTACGAGCTAAAATATTTGAAAATTATTCGTACAAAGAATACACCGGTACTGTATTCGTGTACGGTATTTGTAATGGATCATATTGACGTAGCATTAGTCTAATTCAGTATAAAATGTAAAACGTAGTTGTAAATAAATAATCATCTTTATAAAATAAATACTTCCAGTTTTCTTTATATTACCTCCGCATTACAAAACGTGTCGATTTAAATCTGGATCACGCAGAAGAAATTTGGTCCTCCATGTTTAGACAGAACGCGTTGAAGCCTCGTGAATAGAGAACAAATAACGCTAATTAAAGACAAAGACAAATAATTCGAATTTTTAAGCATGAATCAATTAATGTATATCTACCTCGGATAGTTTTAAAGGAATACTACAAGTTAGAAAGGGAGATAATAGAAAATGAGCATTTTTGGCCTTTGCTGGCAATTAAAATTTTAACTTATAAAATAAGTTAAACTTAACAAGTATCACTCTTGTATATTTACATCAATTTTTATCAATTTTCCCAATATTTTTCAGTAAATTGATGCAGGCATTTTTTATTCCTTGAAAGACCCTCTAAACGATCATGCTTCGTATTTTCATTTCCAGTAACGGCCATTCTTTTCCTCCCTCCTTTCTTATACATCTTATAAGGAAATAGAAAAGTCAAGATTTCTATGTTTGGCAATCAGGTTCTTATGCCGTATGAAAAGTTCAGTTGTTACTTCAAATAGAATAACCATTCTAGTTGATGAGATTCATATACCAAGCGCAAAATCAACAAAAATCTAACATCATTAAATACACAATTCGGAATAATTTAATAAAAAAGAATACAGGAATTACTGGATTTCAATCCAATTTAAAATTTACGGAGCTCCTGAAGAAAAATTAGATAATAATATAACGAATAAAGAAGACACAAAGGACACGACAGGAAGAAGGAAAGTGTCTAAATTTTTGTAATAATAAACTAATAAACTTTATGACAATAAAAAAATTGGTTCTGAAATTCTACGATATCAAAAATAATAGTAAAATGATCAGAAGTAATAATACAGGTGGCAAATTATTCACTTATTATAATTATTTTTAATCATGTATCATATAACGGAAAGACTTATTATTTTATATTTTCTCAAATAAAGCTCTTCCAAAATAAATCTACGAGATAAGTTTGCCAAAAAATGCGATTTATATTTTTATACGAAGTCATACTTTTCAAGTGATTAATCCCCGTGATACGGTAACGAGGTCTTCGGAGACCCAACTACTTTATTTGCTGTGACAAAGTTGCGTGTAAATGCTCGCTTCCCGCTTTCCACTGAAACATGTGTTACTTCACCGTCTTTGTTTGTACAATAGCAGCCATTTTTTCTCTTTCCCGGGGTTGGACTATATTGGCAGCTTCGGTGTATAATAGCGAAAAGGAAGGATCGGTCAAATATACCTTCGTTCTATGAATTCTAACACGAAGAAAATCATAATGATGATGGATTTCACCAACATTTTACACTGCAGAAGCAATTATCTTGAGACTTATATCTAATAGAACATGAAATAAAACATAATAATCTTGTATATACCCAGCATACAATAAATAAAAAATGTATTTATAAAATTTCAAATTTTATCATAATATTTTGTACCAAAAAATTAGGTGCAAAGCAGGTGTAGTAAAAATTTAGATATTGGTCTAAAGTAACCAAATATCGGCTCATCGCGTCGCTTATCTATAGTCGAAATTTCGAAAATGGGGAGAAAGATTCGAGAAAGTGATGGGAGTAGTAGAATAAGAGTTTCGAACATGAATAATCGGTGTATTAACATGATACTTCGAACTGCGCCTGACTTAATCGAAATTCATTCAGTTTTGATTGTATTCGTTACTAAACAAAAATAATAAATACCTCGAAGTATGAATAAATATTTATAAAGGAAAAAGGACATGGTTGGTTAAATAATTTTACTTCTCAGCAGAGCTTGGTGGCGAATTCTATTCGGTTGTTCGGAAAGTAATTTCGTTTTTTCCTAACAGAGAACCAAATTGTATTTTTTCACAGCCAACTTCACACTTAAGCCGCATAATCATTATATATTTTGGCAGCTGATATAGTAAGGCTTGTTTGTTAAAAATTTTGTTTGATTCTGTGCAATAGTTTTTGTTTGGTGCCCTATCAAAGATTGAAAATCGAAAGCAGCATTTTCGGCATATTTTACTCTGTTACTATCGAAATGGTAAAAATGTAGATCAAGCAAGGCGAAAATTATGTGACGTGTATGGAGAAGATGTATTGACCGAACGACAATGCCAAAATTGGTTTGCAAAATTTCGTTCCAGCAATTTTGTTGTTGAAGATGCACCACGTTCTGGAAGGCCCGTTGAAGTCGATGAAGACAAAATAAAGGCATTGATAGATGCAAGCCGCCAAATAACAACTCGTGAGATTGTTGAAAGGTTCAATTTCTCGAATTCGACCGTTCATCGTCACGTGAAACGTCACACTAAAAAAATCGTGTTTCATTTTCACAAAAAAAAGCGAAATGACTTTTCGAACAACCCAATACTATGCGTTTATCCCGAGTTATTACAGTGTGCCTCCATCTTTAGGGCTAACTGACACCTCTGACACTCCCTTGATTATAAACAACGGCCACTATTAGCCAAAAGGTGACAAAGATCATCGATGGTCCGTAGCAAGATCGAATGAGAGCATCGCCGTTAGTTTTTTCTTTCTTAAAGTTAACATTACTATCTCACTCGATCTCGCTACGGTCCATCGATGATCTTTGTCACCCTTTGATCAATAGTGGACGTTGTTTATAATCGACGAAGTGTCAGCGGAGTCTGAAAATAATAATAATAACATAAATTAAAAAATTAGATATAATCATAAATTAATGATAAACATAGATAAAAGCAATTCAGGATGTAAAATTATGAGCGACAATAATATTATTTCAGTAATGCTTGATATAAATTATTGGAGATATAATGATATATATTAATCGTTATAGTAGTAATTCAACATATAATGACGCTAAAAGACATCCTTTGTTTTTAATTTATTTATGACGAACTTAAAAAATTTGGTTTCTTCGGACCAATTATACAAACGAATTTGTCATTTAATTAATTTAATTAAGCAACGCTACACTGTACGTTATCTTAATTTTAAGGGGATTAAACAATTTGAGTTTCATGTGCGTTTCAATCTACTCGGTGTCTGACGGGAAACCTCTTCGAACACACGCATAGCTTTGCTTTAATAAATCAGCGGAGGAAACGTGTTCGCCGTGTAACCGCCAGTTGAAATGAAAGTTTTGTACTCATTTTGGAAGCAGATAGAACGGATTAAAATTTGAGCTGACCGAGGAAGCACGCTAAGGTTCGGTACTAAAAGAAATCAAAGGATGAGACTCTAATCGCAAGATTAAAGCCTCTGGAGTTGAGCTTCGGATTAAGGGATAACCGGCTCTCGCTTTCTAACAACGAGAGGAATAACGAACCGGGTCCGGACCTTATGAAGCGTATGATTCTCTCGTAACTTTTAGATCCGTTAAATCCGCCCTGATGCTCTTTGACACACACCGAACACCTCGTTGCTTTCCCACCACGAAGTCATTGTATTCACTTTCGCAATTTCATGACCTCTCGTGTACTCTACTTGCCAGTTTGCTTTCCCTTTTTTACATTATCATTTTCACATTACACTCACTTACGACGCTGTCGCTTTTGATCCTTCCAAACAATGCTATCGTTCGTTGCCCGATCGACATATGTGTATGCAATGTTGATACACGTTGCAACGGTAAACGTTAATATTTAGACATTGTTTAGCGATTACTATTAACTATTAATCAGCGTTGCTATTATTGACGGCTATAATTATACAGAGTGGACCATTTAACGAGACCATATCAATTATTTACGCTTGTTAAGTTATCAGAGAATTGATAAAACAATATTTTACCGTCAAAGAAATCCTCAAGATAGCGTGGCTTATTTCCAATTAAATTAATTATGTAACCAAAGACAGAAAAAATCAATTTACTAATAATGAAAGCAATTAAAGTGGTCATGTTATGTGGTACTCTTAGTATATGGGAATATCGTGATTTAAATATTTGTAAAAAAATGTTAAATTACGAATGGATGTGAAAGATGCAGGACAATCGGACGATTAAGAAACTGATATATTTCACAAAATTGAACAATTTCTTCGCGTAAAAAATTAGAACGATTTCTATAATATCACGTAGGCAATAATTGCACTTGATCGTGCTTTCTTTTTCACTAACCACTTTAATTTCATCCACGATAGAAATAATGTCCTACACAAACAGAAAAATTAAGAAAACGTAATTTTATACTAATATTGAAAAACATTTTGCATTTTCGTTATAATTATTTCTATTAAAATAAAAATGCAGTATAAATTAAAAAAAAAAAAAGGATCTCAACGAAAAGTACATTTTGGAACACATATAGATATAATTATAATGGTAATAAAAATAATATGAACATATGAGAATTATAAGAATAATTAGTATAATAATACATATTATTATTATCATCATTTATACACGTAAGAAGTTTGACTTCTTAATGGAAAAAATTGAGGAAAGTAACATTTTGATAATTTTACGTAATAATAGTCTAGAATTGCATAATTAAACAAATTACAATCGATACACACATAATTTATTATTCTGCATATTTCATTTACATTTTGTGCCATCTGCTTCTGGCACTGTTAGGGCCACGAATCTAATTTAGAATTCGATGATTTGCCTTGAATATTGCACTCTACATTCTGCCTCAGGTGTTCGAACTGACATGAACTGATTGCTCCTTGAACGACTCACTGATTGAGTCATTGGTGGTTCCTAATTAAGACTACCAGTTGAGCCTGACGTAAATCATTTAATTAAGGCTTGGAACATTTGACCGATTGCACTGAAGACTTTGTTGCTCACATAATTTGAACTCGCATTGAGTTAAAGAATAATAAAAATCGAATCTGTGCTGAAAGTATACGAAAGAATTTTATTAGCTTGTTGACGCGCATTACGAATTCCCTTGAACGTCCTTTGTATACCTACAAATTAATCTCGTGTCGAGTAATTATAAGAGGGTCCTTCGGATGTGGTTAATATTGAGGAAAAAAAAGACTCTAGCAAGCTGTTATGTAATCATACATTTTTTTGCTTGCTGCTGGTGACAATCATTTCTCTCACGGTATTTGTGTATTTGTAAAACAATCTACCAACAAACCAGTGACCAGTGTAAAGATTCGGATGATTGAAGATTAGGTGGTTAATAAAAAGAAGAAAAGTGTAGTTACAAATTTAATTGGAGCAAGCCAAATTGAAGAGAAGAAAAAGCTGACGTCTAAAAAAGAGATGCTAAGGGAGAACATTGGAATAAGAATTAATTGTAAATGACCTCAATTAAGAATGGTAGGCTTCTTTTTAAAGAACTATGTACTTCCGGGAGAATTTTTTATTATGTTATTGGCATTTCTCAATTATTATTGGATTTGTCGAATGTATATAGCAATCAAAGAAATAATTTTGAAGACATTGCCTTTATTCATAAGCGTCAAATTCCTGTGATATCATAGAGTACATAAATCATGTTAATAAAGAATTTCAACAATTAGTAACATATGTAATTAGTAACGTTTCATATCCTTTGTCACAATCGATACGTTACAAAAATAGAATATCTTTGTTTGGTGTGGCTTACATATTTGTATTCAATTAATATTGTTAATAACTTCATGCTCAATTATATTTTATAAAAATTATGTTCAAAACAATTCGATGTAAAGCGTAGTTATAACCTAATCGACATATTACATGTAGATATATGTACATAGATATACAGGATTCCCTATAAATGACAAAAATGGACAATTTTATTATCATCGTTTGCTTTCATCATCAATGCTTTATCTTCAAATTTTTATGGTTACCTCCAAAATCTTTAGCCCAAATAAACTAAAAAAATTTAATAATTTTTTTTAATGGAATGCTACATTTTTTGTTTCTTCTTGACAATGCATCAAATGCACGATCAAAGTGAATGACTCGATAAATAAGTAAAGAATGACAAAGAATTAATTATTAGTAGAGGATATTTATTTAACAATATTAATGGATAGCGTAAAAATAATTGATAAAATATATCTAATAATGTTCGCACTTTCTACAATACTTGCTCTTACGTAGACTTTCAATGAATTCTGAATTGCAATTGACCTATTCCACTACTCAGTCAATTGTTCTCTCTTCTTTCATGCATTACGTAAAAATACACAGACCATATCACGCTTTATTCATTACACGCATACTCATTTTTCATATTAACCTAAATTCGCCCATATTGACATTCCGTGCATACTCGCTCCACCCACCCTTTCTTACAAACATAACCCCCTTTTACATGAATATACAGGGTATCCTAGCAACCATAGAACAATCGGGAATGCGGTGATTTTAGATGCAGGAAGGAATGAAAAAAAAGAATAAAATCTTTTTATTCGAAGCTTCATTTTCGAGAAAATTGATCTTCAATATTAACCAAGTGAGCGTGCATTTAACTGTGGATAAGGCGGATGAACCATTACTATACCAGCGTGCTTGCTGAATATTCAAAGTCAGTTTTTACGAAATTTAGAGTCAACAAATTTTATTCTTTTTCTTTCGATTTGTTTCTGTATGTAGAATGACTCCCTTTTCAGATGTACTACTGTTGCTGAGACACCTTGTATATTAAAATCTATGTCGACCATTACCACAAAAAATGGTATTACATGATACCCCGCGCGCCATAATAATGTAAACAATTTCATCGATTAATATCATGTATTAAATGAACATTTTGAACATTTTTATGTTAATGGTTAATGGATAATCTATAATTTATACAGAATAAAATATTGTAATGTAGTTTTCCTGTTTTTATTAATAAATTACTACTTAAAAAAAATAAAAATTGCAGGAAGTTTAAATAAATTGGCGGAATTTTTAGCATTGGACAAACATTAGGTGTGTAGAATAGAGCCCTGAAAAATTCACTTTTAGAGTACAAAACATTGACCACGTTATGCGTGTATGAAAAACATGACACGCTATTCCGTTATATTCCGACTGTCACCGTTTTTTTCAATATCATTTTTTCCAATTTCAGTTAGAGTTCTGACAAAGTGAAATATCCAAAAACTGGCAATCCAACTGCACTGAAATGCGAGGATGTACTCATGTACATGTACAGTGATCTAAAGTGAAATAATTAAATTAAGCTCATCAGTAAGTAATTTCACATGTGTGCGAATATTTACATAACGAGTGTATGAGTATTAAATAAACTCATTTTGAGAAAATTGAACGGGTTATGGTTCTAAGTATTGAGTACTAAAATATAAAAATATTGATAATTATGAAATAAAAATTGACAGTAGATATAAACAAACGATAAAAAATAATTTCAAATAAAAAATAGGTTTTCCTTTATGACAGTATCATAAACCATGACAATGAAAATCTATCATCCATCAGTAAGATTAACATAAATTATAAATTTGAATCAATCACAAAATATGGGGAACATTTTTATATACTAAAACTATATAAGTGCCACCTAATAGCTGGAAAAATTAAAATATTTTTTATTCTTCTTGTCAAAAATCAAAACAACTCTATTGAGGTATGACATTGTTTAATCCCTCTAATCATTGTTTTCTCTTTTTGATACAGATAAAAAAGATACAAAGAGATATAGTGATAAAATGAAAAAAGATCTTATACTTTTGTTCCATCGCTACTGAGTAACCACATGAATTTAACTATGAACATAAATTAGGTGTTCGCATCCATGTTCGTATAAAGTTCTACGAATACACTATCGTATGCAACAGGTTTCGTTCGTATATGATACAGTTAATATGCCATAATGTGCGAAATCTTTGACGCTAGAACAGAATACGGGATCTGATAAGGAAACAATTGTTTCACATTGTTTTAACAAATGTACTTTGAAAAATTATTTCATTATAAAAATGTTATGTTTTAATGAATCAATCGTAACTAAATATATAACGTAATTATCAAAATGTGAAATAGCAAAGAAAAGTTTAAGTGGTTATAAATTAAGGTAAAAATTCTACATGTGATTAATACTAGCTTGTTAGAATAAATGTTAATGTATCAGAAATAATACGAGTTCGTTATAATTTGCAATTGCAATGTTTATTCCAATGCTAACAGATTTCACTCAATATTTGCTGGATCCATAATACCTAAAACCGAACGTCCTGGTTAATTTCCTTGCTTTTAGTGTTCCGTGACTCATGAACACTCGTTGTCACTCGGCTACCACTTGGATTAACTTTAACAAGTGTTAATAAATTACCCTTGAAACGATGGGCACAGAGGTCCAATTTGTTTAAACATCCATGAACACCGAAGGACGTCGAAATTGATTCACACACCTAACATTATTTACACCAATAGAATGACTATTCACATCAACCAATCAGAACACATGCGAATTTACAAAACCACCGAGACAGAAGTCAAACCAGTTCTCCCTTAAACCCAACCTAGTCAAAACAAACTTTTCACGACCAAGTTAGTCCACCTTTTAACCTTAACCGCGTCCAGCTTAATTACTTAGAATAGCCCGCATGCTTTCAACACTGTTGCGTTAGCGTAGTTCGCCTAATAACCACGCGAAACTATCATGAGAGTTGCAATGTTTGGGACGTAACAATATTTCTAGGTAGAATAATTCTTTTTACAGATTCATATATTTCATTTTAGTCAAATGCTAGTTGAGACTGAAAGGTGAAATATATAATTGTAGAATTTATTCAATGTAACATATAATAATGTTTGTAATAAAGGTGTTGACTTCTGTTATCACTATGAGTCCTCATCATCGACAGGACACACCATACACACACGAGACACATATTATGGGTTGCAGACAATCAGCCCACTGAACAAAACGTAGGACTGAATCTAACACCATTCTAACACTATCGCAAAAATAGAGTAAACGCGCTTCTCATATTGGCAGAAATGATCCCTTGTTATTAATGAGGTCATATATCACTGTGTGACAAAGAATACAAACAAAACAATCGAGACAATGTGAGACAGACACAACAAATAGATGCAAGAGACTCATCCCTAAAACATTAATTTCAGATTATTCTGATGAATGTTAATATCCTTTTATTTAACTATTCTTATATTTCATACTCGTATTACATATGTGTTCGATATTTATGAAGCATACGTGAAAATTGTGAGTTATATGAGTTATATGAAAGATGAAAATTATATATAAAAGCATTATTTATTGTTATGAGATACGGTATTTCGTTCGTTTGAGGCGTCG
>NW_027471256.1:0-27405 GCF_051020765.1 Lasioglossum baleicum
GATGCATCCCGCAGGCTAGTCGAGTAAAAACACGTGCGGGAGGATGCATCCCGCAGGCTACTCGAGTAAAAACACGTGCGAGAGGATGCATCCCGCAGGCTAGTCGAGTAAAAACACGTGCGAGGTTTGGTGGGATGCGCATGGCTAGTCGTGCAAAAACACGTGCGAGAGGATGCATCCCGCAGGCTAGTCGAGCAAAAACACGTGCGAGAGGATGCATCCCGCAGGCTAGTCGAGCAAAATCACGTGCGAGAGGATGCATCCCGCAGACTAGTCGAGTAAAAACACGTGCGAGAGGATGCTTCCCGCAGGCTAGTCGAGTAAAAACACGTGCGAGAGGATGCTTCCCGCAGGCTAGTCGAGTAAAAACACGTGCGAGAGGATGCATCCCGCAGGCTAGTCGAGTAAAAACACGTGCAAGAGGATGCTTCCGCAGGCTAGTCGAGTAAAAACACGTGCGAGAGGATGCATCCCGCAGGCTAGTCGAGTAAAAACACGTGCGAGAGGATGCGTCCCGCAGGCTAGTCGAGCAAAAACACGTGCGAGAGGATGCATCCCGCAGGCTAGTCGAGCAAAAACACGTGCGAGAGGATGCATCCCGCAGGCTAGTCGAGCAAAAACACGTGCGAGAGGATGCATCCCGCAGGCTAGTCGAGTAAAAACACGTGCGGTAGGATGCATCCCGCAGGCTAGTCGAGTATAAACACGTGCGAGAGGATGCATCCCGCAGGCTAGTTGAGCAAAAACACGTGCGAGAGGATGCATCCCGCAGGCTAGTCGAGTAAAAACACGTGCGAGAGGATGAATCCTGCAGGCTAGTCGAGTAAAAACACGTGCGAGAGGATGCATCCCGCAGTCTAGTCGAGCAAACCACGTGCGAGAGGATGCATCCCGCTGGCTAGTCGTGCAAAAACACGTGCGAGAGGATGCATCCCGCAGGCTAGTCGAGTAAAAACACGTGCGAGAGGATGCATCCTGCAGGCTAGTCGAGCAAAAACACGTGCGAGAGGATGCATCCCGCAGGCTAGTCGAGCAAAAACACGTGCTAGAGGATGCATCCCGCAGGCTAGTCGAGCAGAAACACGTGCGAGAGGATGTATCCCGCAGGCTAGTCGAGTAAAAACACGTGCGGGAGGATGCATCCCGCAGGCTAGTCGAGTAAAAACACGTGCGAGAGGATGCATCCCGCAGGCTAGTCGAGCAAAAACACGTGCGAGAGGATGCATCCCGCAGGGTAGTCGAGTAAAAACACGTGCGAGAGGATGCATCCCGCAGGCTAGTCGAGCAAAAACACGTGCGAGAGGATGCATCCCGCAGGCTAGTCGAGCAAAAACACGTGCGAGAGGATGCATCCCGCAGGCTAGTCGAGCAAAAACACGTGCGAGAGGATGCATCCCGCAGGCTAGTCGAGTAAAAACACGTGCGGGAGGATGCATCCCGCAGGCTAGTCGAGTAAAAACACGTGCGAGAGTATGCATCCCGCAGGCTAGTCGAGCAAAAACACGTGCGAGAGGATGCATCCCGCAGGCTAGTCGAGTATAAACACGTGCGAGAGGATGCATCCCGCAGGCTAGTCGAGCAGAAACACGTGCGAGAGGATGCATCCCGCAGGCTAGTCGAGTAAAAACACGTGCGAGAGGATGCATCCCGCAGGCTAGTCGAGTAAAAACAAGTGCGAGGTTTTGTGGGATGCGCATGCGCAGGTTTTTTGGGATGCGCATGCGCAGGTTTTTTGGGATGCGCATGGCTAGTCGAGCAAAAACACGTGCGAGAGGATGCATCCCGCAGGCTAGTCGAGTAAAAACACGTGCGAGAGGATGCATCCCGCAGGCTAGTCAAGTAAAAACACGTGCGAGAGGATGCATCCCGCAGGCTAGTCGAGCACAAACACGTGCGAGAGGATGCATCCCGCAGGCTAGTCGAGCAAATACACGTGCGAGAGGATGCATCCCGCAGGCTAGTCGAGCAAAAACACTTGCGAGAGGATGCATCCCGCAGGCTAGTCGAGCAAAAACACGTGCGAGAGGATGCATCCCGCAGACTAGTCGAGTAAAAACACGTGCGAGAGGATGCTTCCCGCAGGCTAGTCGAGTAAAAACACGTGCGAGAGGATGCATCCCGCAGGCTAGTCGAGTAAAAACACGTGCGAGAGGATGCATCCCGCAGGCTAGTCGAGTAAAAACACGTGCGAGAGGATGCATCCCGCAGGCTAGTCGAATAAAAACACGTGCGAGGTTTTGTGGGATGCGCATGCGCAGGTTTTTTGGGATGCGCATGGCTAGTCGAGCAAAAACACGTGCGAGAGGATGCATCCCGCAGGCTGGTCGAGCAAAAACACGTGCGAGAGGATGCATCCCGCAGACTAGTCGAGAAAAAACACGTGCGAGAGGATGCATCCCGCAGGCTAGTCGAGCAAAAACACGTGCGAGAGGATGCATCCCGCAGGCTAGTCGAGTAAAAACACGTGCAAGAGGATGCTTCCCGCAGGCTAGTCGAGTAAAAACACGTACGAGAGGATGCATCCCGCAGGCTAGTCGAGCAAAAACACGTGCGAGAGGATGCATCCCGCAGGCTAGTCGAGCATAAACACGTGCGAGAGGATGCATCCCGCAGGCTAGTCGAGTAAAAACACGTGCGGGAGGATGCATCCCGCAGGCTAGTCGAGTAAAAACACGTGCGAGAGGATGCATCCCGCAGGCTAGTCGAGCAAAAACACGTGCGAGAGGATGCATCCCGCAGGCTAGTCGAGTAAAAACACGTGCGAGAGGATGAATCCTGCAGGCTAGTCGAGTAAAAACACGTGCGAGAGGATGCATCCCGCAGGCTAGTCGAGCAAAAACACGTGCGAGAGGATGCATCCCGCAGGCTAGTCGAGCAAAAACACGTGCGAGAGGATGCATCCCGCAGGCTAGTCGAGTAAAAACACGTGCGAGAGGATGCATCCTGCAGGCTAGTCGAGTAAAAACACGTGCGAGAGGATGCATCCCGCAGGCTAGTCGAGTAAAAACACGTGCGAGAGGATGCATCCCGCAGGCTAGTCGAGTAAAAACACGTGCGAGAGGATGCATCCCGCAGGCTAGTCGAGCAAAAACACGTGCGAGAGGATGCATCCCGCAGGGTAGTCGAGTAAAAACACGTGCGAGAGGATGCATCCCGCAGGCTAGTCGAGCAAAAACACGTGCGAGAGGATGCATCCCGCAGGCTAGTCGAGCAAAAACACGTGCGAGAGGATGCATCCCGCAGGCTAGTCGAGCAGAAACACGTGCGAGAGGATGCATCCCGCAGGCTAGTCGAGTAAAAACACGTGCGAGAGGATGCATCCCGCAGGCTAGTCGAGTAAAAACACGTGCGAAGTTTTGTGGGATGCGCATGCGCAGGTTTTGTGGGATGCGCATGCGCAGGTTCTTTGGGATGCGCATGCGCAGGTTTTTTGGGATGCGCATGGCTAGTCGAGTAAAAACACGTGCGAGAGGATGCATCCCGCAGGCTAGTCGAGCAAAAACACGTGCGAGAGGATGCATCCCGCGGGCTAGTCGAGCAAAAACACGTGCGAGAGGATGCATCCCGCAGGCTAGTCAAGTAAAAACACGTGCGAGAGGATGCATCCCGCAGGCTAGTCGAGCACAAACACGTGCGAGAGGATGCATCCCGCAGGCTAGTCGAGCAAATACACGTGCGAGAGGATGCATCCCGCAGGCTAGTCGAGCAAAAACACGTGCGAGAGGATGCATCCCGCAGGCTAGTCGAGCAAAAACACGTGCGAGAGGATGCATCCCGCAGACTAGTCGAGTAAAAACACGTGCGAGAGGATGCTTCCCGCAGGCTAGTCGAGTAAAAACACGTGCGAGAGGATGCGTCCCGCAGGCTAGTCGAGCAAAAACACGTGCGAGAGGATGCATCCCGCAGGCTAGTCGAGCAAAAACACGTGCGAGAGGATGCATCCCGCAGGCTAGTCGAGCAAAAACACGTGCGAGAGGATGCATCCCGCAGGCTAGTCGAGTAAAAACACGTGCGGTAGGATGCATCCCGCAGGCTAGTCGAGTAAAAACACGTGCGAGAGGATGCATCCCGCAGGCTAGTTGAGCAAAAACACGTGCGAGAGGATGCATCCCGCAGGCTAGTCGAGTAAAAACACGTGCGAGAGGATGAATCCTGCAGGCTAGTCGAGTAAAAACACGTGCGAGAGGATGCATCCCGCAGTCTAGTCGAGCAAAAACACGTGCGAGAGGATGCATCCCGCTGGCTAGTCGTGCAAAAACACGTGCGAGAGGATGCATCCCGCAGGCTAGTCGAGTAAAAACACGTGCGAGAGGATGCATCCTGCAGGCTAGTCGAGCAAAAACACGTGCGAGAGGATGCATCCCGCAGGCTAGTCGAGCAAAAACACGTGCTAGAGGATGCATCCCGCAGGCTAGTCGAGCAGAAACACGTGCGAGAGGATGTATCCCGCAGGCTAGTCGAGTAAAAACACGTGCGGGAGGATGCATCCCGCAGGCTAGTCGAGTAAAAACACGTGCGAGAGGATGCATCCCGCAGGCTAGTCGAGCAAAAACACGTGCGAGAGGATGCATCCCGCAGGGTAGTCGAGTAAAAACACGTGCGAGAGGATGCATCCCGCAGGCTAGTCGAGCAAAAACACGTGCGAGAGGATGCATCCCGCAGGCTAGTCGAGCAAAAACACGTGCGAGAGGATGCATCCCGCAGGCTAGTCGAGCAAAAACACGTGCGAGAGGATGCATCCCGCAGGCTAGTCGAGTAAAAACACGTGCGGGAGGATGCATCCCGCAGGCTAGTCGAGTAAAAACACGTGCGAGAGTATGCATCCCGCAGGCTAGTCGAGCAAAAACACGTGCGAGAGGATGCATCCCGCAGGCTAGTCGAGTATAAACACGTGCGAGAGGATGCATCCCGCAGGCTAGTCGAGCAGAAACACGTGCGAGAGGATGCATCCCGCAGGCTAGTCGAGTAAAAACACGTGCGAGAGGATGCATCCCGCAGGCTAGTCGAGTAAAAACACGTGCGAAGTTTTGTGGGATGCGCATGCGCAGGTTTTGTGGGATGCGCATGCGCAGGTTCTTTGGGATGCGCATGCGCAGGTTTTTTGGGATGCGCATGGCTAGTCGAGCAAAAACACGTGCGAGAGGATGCATCCCGCAGGCTGGTCGAGCAAAAACACGTGCGAGAGGATGCATCCCGCAGGCTAGTCGAGAAAAAACACGTGCGAGAGGATGCATCCCGCAGGCTAGTCGAGCAAAAACACGTGCGAGAGGATGCATCCCGCAGGCTAATCGAGTAAAAACACGTGCAAGAGGATGCTTCCCGCAGGCTAGTCGAGTAAAAACACGTACGAGAGGATGCATCCCGCAGGCTAGTCGAGCAAAAACACGTGCGAGAGGATGCATCCCGCAGGCTAGTCGAGCATAAACACGTGCGAGAGGATGCATCCCGCAGGCTAGTCGAGTAAAAACACGTGCGGGAGGATGCATCCCGCAGGCTAGTCGAGTAAAAACACGTGCGAGAGGATGCATCCCGCAGGCTAGTCGAGCAAAAACACGTGCGAGAGGATGCATCCCGCAGGCTAGTCGAGTAAAAACACGTGCGAGAGGATGAATCCTGCAGGCTAGTCGAGTAAAAACACGTGCGAGAGGATGCATCCCGCAGGCTAGTCGAGCAAAAACACGTGCGAGAGGATGCATCCCGCAGGCTAGTCGAGCAAAAACACGTGCGAGAGGATGCATCCCGCAGGCTAGTCGAGCAAAAACACGTGCGAGAGGATGCATCCCGCAGGCTAGTCGAGCAGAAACACGTGCGAGAGGATGCATCCCGCAGGCTAGTCGAGTAAAAACACGTGCGAGAGGATGCATCCCGCAGGCTAGTCGAGTAAAAACACGTGCGAAGTTTTGTGGGATGCGCATGCGCAGGTTTTGTGGGATGCGCATGCGCAGGTTCTTTGGGATGCGCATGCGCAGGTTTTTTGGGATGCGCATGGCTAGTCGAGTAAAAACACGTGCGAGAGGATGCATCCCGCAGGCTAGTCGAGCAAAAACACGTGCGAGAGGATGCATCCCGCGGGCTAGTCGAGCAAAAACACGTGCGAGAGGATGCATCCCGCAGGCTAGTCAAGTAAAAACACGTGCGAGAGGATGCATCCCGCAGGCTAGTCGAGCACAAACACGTGCGAGAGGATGCATCCCGCAGGCTAGTCGAGCAAATACACGTGCGAGAGGATGCATCCCGCAGGCTAGTCGAGCAAAAACACGTGCGAGAGGATGCATCCCGCAGGCTAGTCGAGCAAAAACACGTGCGAGAGGATGCATCCCGCAGACTAGTCGAGTAAAAACACGTGCGAGAGGATGCTTCCCGCAGGCTAGTCGAGTAAAAACACGTGCGAGAGGATGCATCCCGCAGGCTAGTCGAGTAAAAACACGTGCGGGAGGATGCATCCCGCAGGCTAGTCGAGTAAAAACACGTGCGAGAGGATGCATCCCGCAGGCTAGTCGAGTAAAAACACGTTCGAAGTTTTGTGGGATGCGCATGCGCAGGTTTTGTGGGATGCGCATGCGCAGGTTCTTTGGGATGCGCATGCGCAGGTTTTTTGGGATGCGCATGGCTAGTCGAGTAAAAACACGTGCGAGAGGATGCATCCCGCAGGCTAGTCGAGCAAAAACACGTGCGAGAGGATGCATCCCGCGGGCTAGTCGAGCAAAAACACGTGCGAGAGGATGCATCCCGCAGGCTAGTCAAGTAAAAACACGTGCGAGAGGATGCATCCCGCAGGCTAGTCGAGCACAAACACGTGCGAGAGGATGCATCCCGCAGGGTAGTCGAGTAAAAACACGTGCGAGAGGATGCATCCCGCAGGCTAGTCGAGCAAAAACACGTGCGAGAGGATGCATCCCGCAGGCTAGTCGAGCAAAAACACGTGCGAGAGGATGCATCCCGCAGGCTAGTCGAGCAAAAACACGTGCGAGAGGATGCATCCCGCAGGCTAGTCTAGTAAAAACACGTGCGGGAGGATGCATCCCGCAGACTAGTCGAGTAAAAACACGTGCGAGAGTATGCATCCCGCAGGCTAGTCGAGCAAAAACACGTGCGAGAGGATGCATCCCGCAGGCTAGTCGAGTAAAAACACGTGCGAGAGGATGAATCCTGCAGGCTAGTCGAGCAAAAACACGTGCGAGAGGATGCATCCCGCAGGCTAGTCGAGTAAAAACACGTGCGAGAGGATGAATCTCGCAGGCTAGTCGAGTAAAAACACGTGCGAGAGGATGCATCCCGCAGGCTAGTCGAGCAGAAACACGTGCGAGAGGATGCATCCCGCAGGCTAGTCGAGTAAAAACACGTGCGAGAGGATGCATCCCGCAGGCTAGTCGAGTAAAAACACGTGCGAGAGGATGCATCCCGCAGGCTAGTCGAGTAAAAACACGTGCGAAGTTTTGTGGGATGCGCATGCGCAGGTTTTGTGGGATGCGCATGCGCAGGTTCTTTGGGATGCGCATGCGCAGGTTTTTTGGGATGCGCATGGCTAGTCGAGTAAAAACACGTGCGAGAGGATGCATCCCGCAGGCTAATCGAGCAAAAACACGTGCGAGAGGATGCATCCCGCGGGCTAGTCGAGCAAAAACACGTGCGAGAGGATGCATCCCGCAGGCTAGTCGAGTAAAAACACGTGCGAGAGGATGCATCCCGCAGGCTAGTCGAGTAAAAACACGTGCGAGAGGATGCATCCCGCAGGCTAGTCGAGTAAAAACACGTGCGAGAGGATGCGTCCCGCAGGCTAGTCGAGCAAAAACACGTGCGAGAGGATGCATCCCGCAGGCTAGTCGAGTAAAAACACGTGCGAGAGGATGCGTCCCGCAGGCTAGTCGAGCAAAAACACGTGCGAGAGGATGCATCCCGCAGGCTAGTCGAGCAAAAACACGTGCGAGAGGATGCATCCCGCAGGCTAGTCGAGCAGAAACACGTGCGAGAGGATGTATCCCGCAGGCTAGTCGAGTAAAAACACGTGCGGGAGGATGCATCCCGCAGGCTAGTCGAGTAAAAACACGTGCGAGAGGATGCATCCCGCAGGCTAGTCGAGCAAAAACACGTGCGAGAGGATGCATCCCGCAGGCTTGTCGAGTAAAAACACTTGCGAGAGGATGAATCCCGCAGGCTAGTCGAGTAAAAACACGTGCGAGAGGATGCATCCCGCAGGCTAGTCGAGCAAAAACACGTGCGAGAGGATGCATCCCGCAGGCTGGTCGAGCAAAAACACGTGCGAGAGGATGCATCCCGCAGGCTAGTCGAGTAAAAACACGTGCGAGAGGATGCATCCTGCAGGCTAGTCGAGTAAAAACACGTGCGAGAGGATTCATCCCGCAGGCTAGTCGAGTAAAAACACGTGCGAGAGGATGCATCCCGCAGACTAGTCGAGCAAATACACGTGCGAGAGGATGCATCCCGCAGGCTAGTCGAGCAAAAACACGTGCGAGAGGATGCATCCCGCAGGCTAGTCGAGCAAAAACACGTGCGAGAGGATGCATCCCGCAGACTAGTCGAGTAAAAACACGTGCGAGAGGATGCTTCCCGCAGGCTAGTCGAGTAAAAACACGTGCGAGAGGATGCATTCCGCTGGCTAGTCGAGTAAGAACACGAGCGAGAGGATGCGTCCCGCAGGCTAGTCGAGCAAAAACACGTGCTAGAGGATGCATCCCGCAGGCTAGTCGAGCAAAAACACGTGCGAGAGGATGCATCCCGCAGGCTAGTCGAGCAAAAACACGTGCGAGAGGATGCATCCCGCAGGCTAGTCGAGTAAAAACACGTGCGGTAGGATGCATCCCGCAGGCTAGTCGAGTAAAAACACGTGCGAGAGGATGCATCCCGCAGGCTAGTTGAGCAAAAACACGTGCGAGAGGATGCATCCCGCAGGCTAGTCGAGTAAAAACACGTGCGAGAGGATGAATCCTGCAGGCTAGTCGAGTAAAAACACGTGCGAGAGGATGCATCCCGCAGTCTAGTCGAGCAAAAACACGTGCGAGAGGATGCATCCCGCTGGCTAGTCGTGCAAAAACACGTGCGAGAGGATGCATCCCGCAGGCTAGTCGAGTAAAAACACGTGCAAGAGGATGCATCCTGCAGGCTAGTCGAGCAAAAACACGTGCGAGAGGATGCATCCCGCAGGCTAGTCGAGCAAAAACACGTGCTAGAGGATGCATCCCGCAGGCTAGTCGAGCAGAAACACGTGCGAGAGGATGTATCCCGCAGGCTAGTCGAGTAAAAACACGTGCGGGAGGATGCATCCCGCAGGCTAGTCGAGTAACAACACGTGCGAGAGGATGCATCCCGCAGGCTAGTCGAGCAAAAACACGTGCGAGAGGATGCATCCCGCAGGGTAGTCGAGTAAAAACACGTGCGAGAGGATGCATCCCGCAGGCTAGTCGAGCAAAAACACGTGCGAGAGGATGCATCCCGCAGGCTAGTCGAGCAAAAACACGTGCGAGAGGATGCATCCCGCAGGCTAGTCGAGCAAAAACACGTGCGAGAGGATGCATCCCGCAGGCTAGTCGAGTAAAAACACGTGCGGGAGGATGCATCCCGCAGGCTAGTCGAGTAAAAACACGTGCGAGAGTATGCATCCCGCAGGCTAGTCGAGCAAAATCACGTGCGAGAGGATGCATCCCGCAGACTAGTCGAGCAAAAACACGTGCGAGAGGATGCATCCCGCAGGCTAGTCGAGTAAAAACACGTGCGGGAGGATGCATCCCGCAGGCTACTCGAGTAAAAACACGTGCGAGAGGATGCATCCCGCAGGCTAGTCGAGTAAAAACACGTGCGAGGTTTTGTGGGATGCGCATGGCTAGTCGTGCAAAAACACGTGCGAGAGGATGCATCCCGCAGGCTAGTCGAGCAAAAACACGTGCGAGAGGATGCATCCCGCAGGCTAGTCGAGCAAAATCACGTGCGAGAGGATGCATCCCGCAGACTAGTCGAGTAAAAACACGTGCGAGAGGATGCATCCCGCAGGCTAGTTGAGCAAAAACACGTGCGAGAGGATGCATCCCGCAGGCTAGTCGAGTAAAAACACGTGCGAGAGGATGAATCCTGCAGGCTAGTCGAGTAAAAACACGTGCGAGAGGATGCATCCCGCAGTCTAGTCGAGCAAAAACACGTGCGAGAGGATGCATCCCGCTGGCTAGTCGTGCAAAAACACGTGCGAGAGGATGCATCCCGCAGGCTAGTCGAGTAAAAACACGTGCAAGAGGATGCATCCTGCAGGCTAGTCGAGCAAAAACACGTGCGAGAGGATGCATCCCGCAGGCTAGTCGAGCAAAAACACGTGCTAGAGGATGCATCCCGCAGGCTAGTCGAGCAGAAACACGTGCGAGAGGATGCATCCCGCAGGCTAGTCGAGTAAAAACACGTGCGAGAGGATGCATCCCGCAGGCTAGTCGAGTAAAAACACGTGCGAGAGGATGCGTCCCGCAGGCTAGTCGAGCAAAAACACGTGCGAGAGGATGCATCCCGCAGGCTAGTCGAGTAAAAACACGTGCGAGAGGATGCGTCCCGCAGGCTAGTCGAGCAAAAACACGTGCGAGAGGATGCATCCCGCAGGCTAGTCGAGCAAAAACACGTGCGAGAGGATGCATCCCGCAGGCTAGTCGAGCAGAAACACGTGCGAGAGGATGTATCCCGCAGGCTAGTCGAGTAAAAACACGTGCGGGAGGATGCATCCCGCAGGCTAGTCGAGTAAAAACACGTGCGAGAGGATGCATCCCGCAGGCTAGTCGAGCAAAAACACGTGCGAGAGGATGCATCCCGCAGGCTTGTCGAGTAAAAACACTTGCGAGAGGATGAATCCCGCAGGCTAGTCGAGTAAAAACACGTGCGAGAGGATGCATCCCGCAGGCTAGTCGAGCAAAAACACGTGCGAGAGGATGCATCCCGCAGGCTGGTCGAGCAAAAACACGTGCGAGAGGATGCATCCCGCAGGCTAGTCGAGTAAAAACACGTGCGAGAGGATGCATCCTGCAGGCTAGTCGAGTAAAAACACGTGCGAGAGGATTCATCCCGCAGGCTAGTCGAGTAAAAACACGTGCGAGAGGATGCATCCCGCAGACTAGTCGAGCAAATACACGTGCGAGAGGATGCATCCCGCAGGCTAGTCGAGCAAAAACACGTGCGAGAGGATGCATCCCGCAGGCTAGTCGAGCAAAAACACGTGCGAGAGGATGCATCCCGCAGACTAGTCGAGTAAAAACACGTGCGAGAGGATGCTTCCCGCAGGCTAGTCGAGTAAAAACACGTGCGAGAGGATGCATTCCGCTGGCTAGTCGAGTAAGAACACGAGCGAGAGGATGCGTCCCGCAGGCTAGTCGAGCAAAAACACGTGCTAGAGGATGCATCCCGCAGGCTAGTCGAGCAAAAACACGTGCGAGAGGATGCATCCCGCAGGCTAGTCGAGCAAAAACACGTGCGAGAGGATGCATCCCGCAGGCTAGTCGAGTAAAAACACGTGCGGTAGGATGCATCCCGCAGGCTAGTCGAGTAAAAACACGTGCGAGAGGATGCATCCCGCAGGCTAGTTGAGCAAAAACACGTGCGAGAGGATGCATCCCGCAGGCTAGTCGAGTAAAAACACGTGCGAGAGGATGAATCCTGCAGGCTAGTCGAGTAAAAACACGTGCGAGAGGATGCATCCCGCAGTCTAGTCGAGCAAAAACACGTGCGAGAGGATGCATCCCGCTGGCTAGTCGTGCAAAAACACGTGCGAGAGGATGCATCCCGCAGGCTAGTCGAGTAAAAACACGTGCAAGAGGATGCATCCTGCAGGCTAGTCGAGCAAAAACACGTGCGAGAGGATGCATCCCGCAGGCTAGTCGAGCAAAAACACGTGCTAGAGGATGCATCCCGCAGGCTAGTCGAGCAGAAACACGTGCGAGAGGATGTATCCCGCAGGCTAGTCGAGTAAAAACACGTGCGGGAGGATGCATCCCGCAGGCTAGTCGAGTAACAACACGTGCGAGAGGATGCATCCCGCAGGCTAGTCGAGCAAAAACACGTGCGAGAGGATGCATCCCGCAGGGTAGTCGAGTAAAAACACGTGCGAGAGGATGCATCCCGCAGGCTAGTCGAGCAAAAACACGTGCGAGAGGATGCATCCCGCAGGCTAGTCGAGCAAAAACACGTGCGAGAGGATGCATCCCGCAGGCTAGTCGAGCAAAAACACGTGCGAGAGGATGCATCCCGCAGGCTAGTCGAGTAAAAACACGTGCGGGAGGATGCATCCCGCAGGCTAGTCGAGTAAAAACACGTGCGAGAGTATGCATCCCGCAGGCTAGTCGAGCAAAATCACGTGCGAGAGGATGCATCCCGCAGACTAGTCGAGCAAAAACACGTGCGAGAGGATGCATCCCGCAGGCTAGTCGAGTAAAAACACGTGCGGGAGGATGCATCCCGCAGGCTACTCGAGTAAAAACACGTGCGAGAGGATGCATCCCGCAGGCTAGTCGAGTAAAAACACGTGCGAGGTTTTGTGGGATGCGCATGGCTAGTCGTGCAAAAACACGTGCGAGAGGATGCATCCCGCAGGCTAGTCGAGCAAAAACACGTGCGAGAGGATGCATCCCGCAGGCTAGTCGAGCAAAATCACGTGCGAGAGGATGCATCCCGCAGACTAGTCGAGTAAAAACACGTGCGAGAGGATGCATCCCGCAGGCTAGTTGAGCAAAAACACGTGCGAGAGGATGCATCCCGCAGGCTAGTCGAGTAAAAACACGTGCGAGAGGATGAATCCTGCAGGCTAGTCGAGTAAAAACACGTGCGAGAGGATGCATCCCGCAGTCTAGTCGAGCAAAAACACGTGCGAGAGGATGCATCCCGCTGGCTAGTCGTGCAAAAACACGTGCGAGAGGATGCATCCCGCAGGCTAGTCGAGTAAAAACACGTGCAAGAGGATGCATCCTGCAGGCTAGTCGAGCAAAAACACGTGCGAGAGGATGCATCCCGCAGGCTAGTCGAGCAAAAACACGTGCTAGAGGATGCATCCCGCAGGCTAGTCGAGCAGAAACACGTGCGAGAGGATGTATCCCGCAGGCTAGTCGAGTAAAAACACGTGCGGGAGGATGCATCCCGCAGGCTAGTCGAGTAACAACACGTGCGAGAGGATGCATCCCGCAGGCTAGTCGAGCAAAAACACGTGCGAGAGGATGCATCCCGCAGGGTAGTCGAGTAAAAACACGTGCGAGAGGATGCATCCCGCAGGCTAGTCGAGCAAAAACACGTGCGAGAGGATGCATCCCGCAGGCTAGTCGAGCAAAAACACGTGCGAGAGGATGCATCCCGCAGGCTAGTCGAGCAAAAACACGTGCGAGAGGATGCATCCCGCAGGCTAGTCGAGTAAAAACACGTGCGGGAGGATGCATCCCGCAGGCTAGTCGAGTAAAAACACGTGCGAGAGTATGCATCCCGCAGGCTAGTCGAGCAAAATCACGTGCGAGAGGATGCATCCCGCAGACTAGTCGAGCAAAAACACGTGCGAGAGGATGCATCCCGCAGGCTAGTCGAGTAAAAACACGTGCGGGAGGATGCATCCCGCAGGCTACTCGAGTAAAAACACGTGCGAGAGGATGCATCCCGCAGGCTAGTCGAGTAAAAACACGTGCGAGGTTTTGTGGGATGCGCATGGCTAGTCGTGCAAAAACACGTGCGAGAGGATGCATCCCGCAGGCTAGTCGAGCAAAAACACGTGCGAGAGGATGCATCCCGCAGGCTAGTCGAGCAAAATCACGTGCGAGAGGATGCATCCCGCAGACTAGTCGAGTAAAAACACGTGCGAGAGGATGCTTCCCGCAGGCTAGTCGAGTAAAAACACGTGCGAGAGGATGCTTCCCGCAGGCTAGTCGAGTAAAAACACGTGCGAGAGGATGCATCCCGCAGGCTAGTCGAGTAAAAACACGTGCAAGAGGATGCTTCCCGCAGGCTAGTCGAGTAAAAACACGTGCGAGAGGATGCATCCCGCAGGCTAGTCGAGTAAAAACCCGTGCGAGAGGATGCGTCCCGCAGGCTAGTCGAGCAAAAACACGTGCGAGAGGATGCATCCCGCAGGCTAGTCGAGCAAAAACACGTGCGAGAGGATGCATCCCGCAGGCTAGTCGAGCAAAAACACGTGCGATAGGATGCATCCCGCAGGCTAGTCGAGTAAAAACACGTGCGGTAGGATGCATCCCGCAGGCTAGTCGAGTAAAAACACGTGCGAGAGGATGCATCCCGCAGGCTAGTTGAGCAAGAACACGTGCGAGAGGATGCATCCCGCAGGCTAGTCGAGTAAAAACACGTGCGAGAGGATGAATCCTGCAGGCTAGTCGAGTAAAAACACGTGCGAGAGGATGCATCCCGCAGTCTAGTCGAGCAAAAACACGTGCGAGAGGATGCATCCCGCTGGCTAGTCGTGCAAAAACACGTGCGAGAGGATGCATCCCGCAGGCTAGTCGAGTAAAAACACGTGCGAGAGGATGCATCCTGCAGGCTAGTCGAGCAAAAACACGTGCGAGAGGATGCATCCCGCAGGCTAGTCGAGCAAAAACACGTGCTAGAGGATGCATCCCGCAGGCTAGTCGAGCAGAAACACGTGCGAGAGGATGTATCCCGCAGGCTAGTCGAGTAAAAACACGTGCGGGAGGATGCATCCCGCAGGCTAGTCGAGTAAAAACACGTGCGAGAGGATGCATCCCGCAGGCTAGTCGAGCAAAAACACGTGCGAGAGGATGCATCCCGCAGGGTAGTCGAGTAAAAACACGTGCGAGAGGATGCATCCCGCAGGCTAGTCGAGCAAAAACACGTGCGAGAGGATGCATCCCGCAGGCTAGTCGAGCAAAAACACGTGCGAGAGGATGCATCCCGCAGGCTAGTCGAGCAAAAACACGTGCGAGAGGATGCATCCCGCAGGCTAGTCGAGTAAAAACACGTGCGGGAGGATGCATCCCGCAGGCTAGTCGAGTAAAAACACGTGCGAGAGTATGCATCCCGCAGGCTAGTCGAGCAAAAACACGTGCGAGAGGATGCATCCCGCAGGCTAGTCGAGTAAAAACACGTGCGAGAGGATGCATCCCGCAGGCTAGTCGAGCAGAAACACGTGCGAGAGGATGCATCCCGCAGGCTAGTCGAGTAAAAACACGTGCGAGAGGATGCATCCCGCAGGCTAGTCGAGTAAAAACACGTGCGAAGTTTTGTGGGATGCGCATGCGCAGGTTTTGTGGGATGCGCATGCGCAGGTTCTTTGGGATGCGCATGGCTAGTCGAGTAAAAACACGTGCGAGAGGATGCATCCCGCAGGCTAGTCGAGCAAAAACACGTGCGAGAGGATGCATCCCGCGGGCTAGTCGAGCAAAAACACGTGCGAGAGGATGCATCCCGCAGGCTAGTAAAGTAAAAACACGTGCGAGAGGATGCATCCCGCAGGCTAGTCGAGCACAAACACGTGCGAGAGGATGCATCCCGCAGGCTAGTCGAGCAAATACACGTGCGAGAGGATGCATCCCGCAGGCTAGTCGAGCAAAAACACTTGCGAGAGGATGCATCCCGCAGGCTAGTCGAGTAAAAACACGTGCGAGAGGATGCTTCCCGCAGGCTAGTCGAGTAAAAACACGTGCGAGAGGATGCATCCCGCAGGCTAGTCGAGTAAAAACACGTGCGAGAGGATGCATCCCGCAGGCTAGTCGAGTAAAAACACGTGCGAGAGGATGCATCCCGCAGGCTAGTCGAATAAAAACACGTGCGAGGTTTTGTGGGATGCGCATGCGCAGGTTTTTTGGGATGCGCATGGCTAGTCGAGCAAAAACACGTGCGAGAGGATGCATCCCGCAGGCTGGTCGAGCAAAAACACGTGCGAGAGGATGCATCCCAGAGGCTAGTCGAGAAAAAACACGTGCGAGAGGATGCATCCCGCAGGCTAGTCGAGCAAAAACACGTGCGAGAGGATGCATCCCGCAGGCTAGTCGAGTAAAAACACGTGCAAGAGGATGCTTCCCGCAGGCTAGTCGAGTAAAAACACGTACGAGAGGATGCATCCCGCAGGCTAGTCGAGCAAAAACACGTGCGAGAGGATGCATCCCGCAGGCTAGTCGAGCATAAACACGTGCGAGAGGATGCATCCCGCAGGCTAGTCGAGTAAAAACACGTGCGGGAGGATGCATCCCGCAGGCTAGTCGAGTAAAAACACGTGCGAGAGGATGCATCCCGCAGGCTAGTCGAGCAAAAACACGTGCGAGAGGATGCATCCCGCAGGCTAGTCGAGTAAAAACACGTGCGAGAGGATGAATCCTGCAGGCTAGTCGAGTAAAAACACGTGCGAGAGGATGCATCCCGCAGGCAAGTCGAGCAAAAACACGTGCGAGAGGATGCATCCCGCAGGCTAGTCGAGCAAAAACACGTGCGAGAGGATGCATCCCAAAGGCTAGTCGAGTAAAAACACGTGCGAGAGGATGCATCCTGCAGGCTAGTCGAGTAAAAACACGTGCGAGAGGATGCATCCCGCAGGCTAGTCGAGTAAAAACACGTGCGAGAGGATGCATCCCGCAGGCTAGTCGAGTAAAAACACGTGCGAGAGGATGCATCCCGCAGGCTAGTCGAGCAAAAACACGTGCGAGAGGATGCATCCCGCAGGGTAGTCGAGTAAAAACACGTGCGAGAGGATGCATCCCGCAGGCTAGTCGAGCAAAAACACGTGCGAGAGGATGCATCCCGCAGGCTAGTCGAGCAAAAACACGTGCGAGAGGATGCATCCCGCAGGCTAGTCGAGCAAAAACACGTGCGAGAGGATGCATCCCGCAGGCTAGTCGAGTAAAAACACGTGCGGGAGGATGCATCCCGCAGGCTAGTCGAGTAAAAACACGTGCGAGAGTATGCATCCCGCAGGCTAGTCGAGCAACAACACGTGCGAGAGGATGCATCCTGCAGGCTAGTCGAGTAAAAACACGTGCGAGAGGATGCATCCCGCAGGCTAGTCGAGTAAAAACACGTGCGAGAGGATGCATCTCGCAGGCTAGTCGAGTAAAAACACGTGCAAGAGGATGCTTCCCGCAGGCTAGTCGAGTAAAAACACGTGCGAGAGGATGCATCCCGCTGGCTAGTCGAGTAAAAACACGTGCGAGAGGATGCATCCCGCAGGCTAGTCGAGTAAAAACACGTGCGAGAGGATGCATCCCGCAGGCTAGTCGAGTAAAAACACGTGCGAGAGGATGCATCCTGCAGGCTAGTCGAGTAAAAACACGTGCGAGAGGATGCGTCCCGCAGGCTAGTCGAGCAAAAACACGTGCGAGAGGATGCATCCCGCAGGCTAGTCGAGTAAAAACACGTGCGAGAGGATGCGTCCCGCAGGCTAGTCGAGCAAAAACACGTGCGAGAGGATGCATCCCGCAGGCTAGTCGAGCAAAAACACGTGCGAGAGGATGCATCCCGCAGGCTAGTCGAGCAGAAACACGTGCGAGAGGATGTATCCCGCAGGCTAGTCGAGTAAAAACACGTGCGGGAGGATGCATCCCGCAGGCTAGTCGAGTAAAAACACGTGCGAGAGGATGCATCCCGCAGGCTAGTCGAGCAAAAACACGTGCGAGAGGATGCATCCCGCAGGCTAGTCGAGTAAAAACACGTGCGAGAGGATGAATCCCGCAGGCTAGTCGAGTAAAAACACGTGCGAGAGGATGCATCCCGCAGGCTAGTCGAGCAAAAACACATGCGAGAGGATGCATCCCGCAGGCTGGTCGAGCAAAAACACGTGCGAGAGGATGCATCCCGCAGGCTAGTCGAGTAAAAACACGTGCGAGAGGATGCATCCTGCAGGCTAGTCGAGTAAAAACACGTGCGAGAGGATTCATCCCGCAGGCTAGTCGAGTAAAAACACGTGCGAGAGGATGCATCCCGCAGACTAGTCGAGCAAATACACGTGCGAGAGGATGCATCCCGCAGGCTAGTCGAGCAAAAACACGTGCGAGAGGATGCATCCCGCAGGCTAGTCGAGCAAAAACACGTGCGAGAGGATGCATCCCGCAGACTAGTCGAGTAAAAACACGTGCGAGAGGATGCATCCCGCAGACTAGTCGAGCAAATACACGTGCGAGAGGATGCATCCCGCAGGCTAGTCGAGCAAAAACACGTGCGAGAGGATGCATCCCGCAGGCTAGTCGAGCAAAAACACGTGCGAGAGGATGCATCCCGCAGACTAGTCGAGTAAAAACACGTGCGAGAGGATGCTTCCCGCAGGCTAGTCGAGTAAAAACACGTGCGAGAGGATGCATTCCGCTGGCTAGTCGAGTAAGAACACGTGCGAGAGGCTGCATTCCGCAGGCTAGTCGAGCAAAAACACGTGCGAGAGGATGCATCCCGCAGGCTAGTCGAGTAAAAACACGTGCGAGAGGATGAATCCCGCAGGCTAGTCGAGCAAAAACACGTGCGAGAGGATGCATCCCGCAGGCTAGTCGAGCAAAAACACGTGCGAGAGGATGCATCCCGCAGGCTAGTCGAGTAAAAACACGTGCGAGAGGATGCATCCCGCAGGCTACTCGAGTAAAAACACGTGCGAGAGGATGCATCCCGCAGGCTAGTCGAGTAAAAACACGTGCGAGGTTTTGTGGGATGCGCATGGCTAGTCGTGCAAAAACACGTGCGAGAGGATGCATCCCGCAGGCTAGTCGAGCAAAAACACGTGCGAGAGGATGCATCCCGCAGGCTAGTCGAGCAAAATCACGTGCGAGAGGATGCATCCCGCAGACTAGTCGAGTAAAAACACGTGCGAGAGGATGCTTCCCGCAGGCTAGTCGAGTAAAAACACGTGCGAGAGGATGCTTCCCGCAGGCTAGTCGAGTAAAAACACGTGCGAGAGGATGCATCCCGCAGGCTAGTCGAGTAAAAACACGTGCAAGAGGATGCTTCCCGCAGGCTAGTCGAGTAAAAACACGTGCGAGAGGATGCATCCCGCAGGCTAGTCGAGTAAAAACACGTGCGAGAGGATGCGTCCCGCAGGCTAGTCGAGCAAAAACACGTGCGAGAGGATGCATCCCGCAGGCTAGTCGAGCAAAAACACGTGCGAGAGGATGCATCCCGCAGGCTAGTCGAGCAAAAACACGTGCGAGAGGATGCATCCCGCAGGCTAGTCGAGTAAAAACACGTGCGGTAGGATGCATCCCGCAGGCTAGTCGAGTAAAAACACGTGCGAGAGGATGCATCCCGCAGGCTAGTTGAGCAAAAACACGTGCGAGAGGATGCATCCCGCAGGCTAGTCGAGTAAAAACACGTGCGAGAGGATGAATCCTGCAGGCTAGTCGAGTAAAAACACGTGCGAGAGGATGCATCCCGCAGTCTAGTCGAGCAAAAACACGTGCGAGAGGATGCATCCCGCTGGCTAGTCGTGCAAAAACACGTGCGAGAGGATGCATCCCGCAGGCTAGTCGAGTAAAAACACGTGCAAGAGGATGCATCCTGCAGGCTAGTCGAGCAAAAACACGTGCGAGAGGATGCATCCCGCAGGCTAGTCGAGCAAAAACACGTGCTAGAGGATGCATCCCGCAGGCTAGTCGAGCAGAAACACGTGCGAGAGGATGTATCCCGCAGGCTAGTCGAGTAAAAACACGTGCGGGAGGATGCATCCCGCAGGCTAGTCGAGTAAAAACACGTGCGAGAGGATGCATCCCGCAGGCTAGTCGAGCAAAAACACGTGCGAGAGGATGCATCCCGCAGGGTAGTCGAGTAAAAACACGTGCGAGAGGATGCATCCCGCAGGCTAGTCGAGCAAAAACACGTGCGAGAGGATGCATCCCGCAGGCTAGTCGAGCAAAAACACGTGCGAGAGGATGCATCCCGCAGGCTAGTCGAGCAAAAACACGTGCGAGAGGATGCATCCCGCAGGCTAGTCGAGTAAAAACACGTGCGGGAGGATGCATCCCGCAGGCTAGTCGAGTAAAAACACGTGCGAGAGTATGCATCCCGCAGGCTAGTCGAGCAAAATCACGTGCGAGAGGATGCATCCCGCAGACTAGTCGAGCAAAAACACGTGCGAGAGGATGCATCCCGCAGGCTAGTCGAGTAAAAACACGTGCGGGAGGATGCATCCCGCAGGCTACTCGAGTAAAAACACGTGCGAGAGGATGCATCCCGCAGGCTAGTCGAGTAAAAACACGTGCGAGGTTTTGTGGGATGCGCATGGCTAGTCGTGCAAAAACACGTGCGAGAGGATGCATCCCGCAGGCTAGTCGAGCAAAAACACGTGCGAGAGGATGCATCCCGCAGGCTAGTCGAGCAAAATCACGTGCGAGAGGATGCATCCCGCAGACTAGTCGAGTAAAAACACGTGCGAGAGGATGCTTCCCGCAGGCTAGTCGAGTAAAAACACGTGCGAGAGGATGCTTCCCGCAGGCTAGTCGAGTAAAAACACGTGCGAGAGGATGCATCCCGCAGGCTAGTCGAGTAAAAACACGTGCAAGAGGATGCTTCCCGCAGGCTAGTCGAGTAAAAACACGTGCGAGAGGATGCATCCCGCAGGCTAGTCGAGTAAAAACACGTGCGAGAGGATGCGTCCCGCAGGCTAGTCGAGCAAAAACAAGTGCGAGAGGATGCATCCCGCAGGCTAGTCGAGCAAAAACACGTGCGAGAGGATGCATCCCGCAGGCTAGTCGAGCAAAAACACGTGCGAGAGGATGCATCCCGCAGGCTAGTCGAGTAAAAACACGTGCGGTAGGATGCATCCCGCAGGCTAGTCGAGTAAAAACACGTGCGAGAGGATGCATCCCGCAGGCTAGTTGAGCAAAAACACGTGCGAGAGGATGCATCCCGCAGGCTAGTCGAGTAAAAACACGTGCGAGAGGATGAATCCTGCAGGCTAGTCGAGTAAAAACACGTGCGAGAGGATGCATCCCGCAGTCTAGTCGAGCAAAAACACGTGCGAGAGGATGCATCCCGCTGGCTAGTCGTGCAAAAACACGTGCGAGAGGATGCATCCCGCAGGCTAGTCGAGTAAAAACACGTGCGAGAGGATGCATCCTGCAGGCTAGTCGAGCAAAAACACGTGCGAGAGGATGCATCCCGCAGGCTAGTCGAGCAAAAACACGTGCTAGAGGATGCATCCCGCAGGCTAGTCGAGCAGAAACACGTGCGAGAGGATGTATCCCGCAGGCTAGTCGAGTAAAAACACGTGCGGGAGGATGCATCCCGCAGGCTAGTCGAGTAAAAACACGTGCGAGAGGATGCATCCCGCAGGCTAGTCGAGCAAAAACACGTGCGAGAGGATGCATCCCGCAGGGTAGTCGAGTAAAAACACGTGCGAGAGGATGCATCCCGCAGGCTAGTCGAGCAAAAACACGTGCGAGAGGATGCATCCCGCAGGCTAGTCGAGCAAAAACACGTGCGAGAGGATGCATCCCGCAGGCTAGTCGAGCAAAAACACGTGCGAGAGGATGCATCCCGCAGGCTAGTCGAGTAAAAACACGTGCGGGAGGATGCATCCCGCAGGCTAGTCGAGTAAAAACACGTGCGAGAGTATGCATCCCGCAGGCTAGTCGAGCAAAAACACGTGCGAGAGGATGCATCCCGCAGGCTAGTCGAGTAAAAACACGTGCGAGAGGATGCATCCCGCAGGCTAGTCGAGCAGAAACACGTGCGAGAGGATGCATCCCGCAGGCTAGTCGAGTAAAAACACGTGCGAGAGGATGCATCCCGCAGGCTAGTCGAGTAAAAACACGTGCGAAGTTTTGTGGGATGCGCATGCGCAGGTTTTGTGGGATGCGCATGCGCAGGTTCTTTGGGATGCGCATGCGCAGGTTTTTTGGGATGCGCATGGCTAGTCGAGTAAAAACACGTGCGAGAGGATGCATCCCGCAGGCTAGTCGAGCAAAAACACGTGCGAGAGGATGCATCCCGCAGGCTAGTCAAGTAAAAACACGTGCGAGAGGATGCATCCCGCAGGCTAGTCGAGCACAAACACGTGCGAGAGGATGCATCCCGCAGGCTAGTCGAGCAAATACACGTGCGAGAGGATGCATCCCGCAGGCTAGTCGAGTAAAAACACGTGCGAGAGGATGAATCCTGCAGGCTAGTCGAGTAAAAACACGTGCGAGAGGATGCATCCCGCAGGCTAGTCGAGCAAAAACACGTGCGAGAGGATGCATCCCGCAGGCTAGTCGAGCAAAAACACGTGCTAGAGGATGCATCCCGCAGGCTAGTCGAGCAGAAACACGTGCGAGAGGATGTATCCCGCAGGCTAGTCGAGTAAAAACACGTGCGGGAGGATGCATCCCGCAGGCTAGTCGAGTAAAAACACGTGCGAGAGGATGCATCCCGCAGGCTAGTCGAGAAAAAACACGTGCGAGAGGATGCATCCCGCAGGCTAGTCGAGCAAAAACACGTGCGAGAGGATGCATTCCGCAGGCTAGTCGAGCAGAAACACGTGCGAGAGGATGTATCCCGCAGGCTAGTCGAGTAAAAACACGTGCGGGAGGATGCATCCCGCAGGCTAGTCGAGTAAAAACACGTGCGAGAGGATGCATCCCGCAGGCTAGTCGAGCAAAAACACGTGCGAGGTTTTGTGGATGCGCATGGCTAGTCGTGCAAAAACACGTGCGAGAGGATGCATCCCGCAGGCTAGTCGAGCAAAAACACGTGCGAGAGGATGCATCCCGCAGGCTAGTCGAGCAAAATCACGTGCGAGAGGATGCATCCGCAGACTAGTCGAGTAAAAACACGTGCGAGAGGATGCTTCCCGCAGGCTAGTCGAGTAAAAACACGTGCGAGAGGATGCTTCCCGCAGGCTAGTCGAGTAAAAACACGTGCGAGAGGATGCATCCCGAAGGCTAGTCGAGTAAAAACACGTGCAAGAGGATGCTTCCCGCAGGCTAGTCGAGTAAAAACACGTGCGAGAGGATGCATCCCGCAGGCTAGTCGAGTAAAAACACGTGCGAGAGGATGCGTCCCGCAGGCTAGTCGAGCAAAAACACGTGCGAGAGGATGCATCCCGCAGGCTAGTCGAGCAAAAACACGTGCGAGAGGATGCATCCCGCAGGCTAGTCGAGCAAAAACACGTGCGAGAGGATGCATCCCGCAGGCTAGTCGAGTAAAAACACGTGCGGTAGGATGCATCCCGCAGGCTAGTCGAGTAAAAACACGTGCGAGAGGATGCATCCCGCAGGCTAGTTGAGCAAAAACACGTGCGAGAGGATGCATCCCGCAGGCTAGTCGAGTAAAAACACGTGCGAGAGGATGAATCCTGCAGGCTAGTCGAGTAAAAACACGTGCGAGAGGATGCATCCCGCAGTCTAGTCGAGCAAAAACACGTGCGAGAGGATGCATCCCGCTGGCTAGTCGTGCAAAAACACGTGCGAGAGGATGCATCCCGCAGGCTAGTCGAGTAAAAACACGTGCAAGAGGATGCATCCTGCAGGCTAGTCGAGCAAAAACACGTGCGAGAGGATGCATCCCGCAGGCTAGTCGAGCAAAAACACGTGCTAGAGGATGCATCCCGCAGGCTAGTCGAGCAGAAACACGTGCGAGAGGATGTATCCCGCAGGCTAGTCGAGTAAAAACACGTGCGGGAGGATGCATCCCGCAGGCTAGTCGAGTAACAACACGTGCGAGAGGATGCATCCCGCAGGCTAGTCGAGCAAAAACACGTGCGAGAGGATGCATCCCGCAGGGTAGTCGAGTAAAAACACGTGCGAGAGGATGCATCCCGCAGGCTAGTCGAGCAAAAACACGTGCGAGAGGATGCATCCCGCAGGCTAGTCGAGCAAAAACACGTGCGAGAGGATGCATCCCGCAGGCTAGTCGAGCAAAAACACGTGCGAGAGTTTGCATCCCGCAGGCTAGTCGAGTAAAAACACGTGCGGGAGGATGCATCCCGCAGGCTAGTCGAGTAAAAACACTTGCGAGAGTATGCATCCCGCAGGCTAGTCGAGCAAAATCACGTGCGAGAGGATGCATCCCGCAGACTAGTCGAGCAAAAACACGTGCGAGAGGATGCATCCCGCAGGCTAGTCGAGTAAAAACACGTGCGGGAGGATGCATCCAACAGGCTACTCGAGTAAAAACACGTGCGAGAGGATGCATCCCGCAGGCTAGTCGAGTAAAAACACGTGCGAGGTTTTGTGGGATGCGCATGGCTAGTCGTGCAAAAACACGTGCGAGAGGATGCATCCCGCAGGCTAGTCGAGCAAAAACACGTGCGAGAGGATGCATCCCGCAGGCTAGTCGAGCAAAATCACGTGCGAGAGGATGCATCCCGCAGACTAGTCGAGTAAAAACACGTGCGAGAGGATGCTTCCCGCAGGCTAGTCGAGTAAAAACACGTGCGAGAGGATGCTTCCCGCAGGCTAGTCGAGTAAAAACACGTGCGAGAGGATGCATCCCGCAGGCTAGTCGAGTAAAAACACGTGCAAGAGGATGCTTCCCGCAGGCTAGTCGAGTAAAAACACGTGCGAGAGGATGCATCCCGCAGGCTAGTCGAGTAAAAACACGTGCGAGAGGATGCGTCCCGCAGGCTAGTCGAGCAAAAACACGTGCGAGAGGATGCATCCCGCAGGCTAGTCGAGCAAAAACACGTGCGAGAGGATGCATCCCGCAGGCTAGTCGAGCAAAAACACGTGCGAGAGGATGCATCCCGCAGGCTAGTCGAGTAAAAACACGTGCGGTAGGATGCATCCCGCAGGCTAGTCGAGTAAAAACACGTGCGAGAGGATGCATCCCGCAGGCTAGTTGAGCAAAAACACGTGCGAGAGGATGCATCCCGCAGGCTAGTCGAGTAAAAACACGTGCGAGAGGATGAATCCTGCAGGCTAGTCGAGTAAAAACACGTGCGAGAGGATGCATCCCGCAGTCTAGTCGAGCAAAAACACGTGCGAGAGGATGCATCCCGCTGGCTAGTCGTGCAAAAACACGTGCGAGAGGATGCATCCCGCAGGCTAGTCGAGTAAAAACACGTGCGAGAGGATGCATCCTGCAGGCTAGTCGAGCAAAAACACGTGCGAGAGGATGCATCCCGCAGGCTAGTCGAGCAAAAACACGTGCTAGAGGATGCATCCCGCAGGCTAGTCGAGCAGAAACACGTGCGAGAGGATGTATCCCGCAGGCTAGTCGAGTAAAAACACGTGCGGGAGGATGCATCCCGCAGGCTAGTCGAGTAAAAACACGTGCGAGAGGATGCATCCCGCAGGCTAGTCGAGCAAAAACACGTGCGAGAGGATGCATCCCGCAGGGTAGTCGAGTAAAAACACGTGCGAGAGGATGCATCCCGCAGGCTAGTCGAGCAAAAACACGTGCGAGAGGATGCATCCCGCAGGCTAGTCGAGCAAAAACACGTGCGAGAGGATGCATCCCGCAGGCTAGTCGAGCAAAAACACGTGCGAGAGGATGCATCCCGCAGGCTAGTCGAGTAAAAACACGTGCGGGAGGATGCATCCCGCAGGCTAGTCGAGTAAAAACACGTGCGAGAGTATGCATCCCGCAGGCTAGTCGAGCAAAAACACGTGCGAGAGGATGCATCCCGCAGGCTAGTCGAGTAAAAACACGTGCGAGAGGATGCATCCCGCAGGCTAGTCGAGCAGAAACACGTGCGAGAGGATGCATCCCGCAGGCTAGTCGAGTAAAAACACGTGCGAGAGGATGCATCCCGCAGGCTAGTCGAGTAAAAACACGTGCGAAGTTTTGTGGGATGCGCATGCGCAGGTTTTGTGGGATGCGCATGCGCAGGTTCTTTGGGATGCGCATGCGCAGGTTTTTTGGGATGCGCATGGCTAGTCGAGTAAAAACACGTGCGAGAGGATGCATCCCGCAGGCTAGTCGAGCAAAAACACGTGCGAGAGGATGCATCCCGCGGGCTAGTCGAGCAAAAACACGTGCGAGAGGATGCATCCCGCAGGCTAGTCAAGTAAAAACACGTGCGAGAGGATGCATCCCGCAGGCTAGTCGAGCACAAACACGTGCGAGAGGATGCATCCCGCAGGCTAGTCGAGCAAATACACGTGCGAGAGGATGCATCCCGCAGGCTAGTCGAGCAAAAACACTTGCGAGAGGATGCATCCCGCAGGCTAGTCGAGCAAAAACACGTGCGAGAGGATGCATCCCGCAGACTAGTCGAGTAAAAACACGTGCGAGAGGATGCTTCCCGCAGGCTAGTCGAGTAAAAAACACGTGCGAGAGGATGCATCCCGCAGGCTAGTCGAGTAAAAACACGTGCGAGAGGATGCATCCCGCAGGCTAGTCGAGTAAAAACACGTGCGAGAGGATGCATCCCGCAGGCTAGTCGAATAAAAACACGTGCGAGGTTTTGTGGGATGCGCATGCGCAGGTTTTTTGGGATGCGCATGGCTAGTCGAGCAAAAACACGTGCGAGAGGATGCATCCCGCAGGCTGGTCGAGCAAAAACACGTGCGAGAGGATGCATCCCGCAGGCTAGTCGAGAAAAAACACGTGCGAGAGGATGCATCCCGCAGGCTAGTCGAGCAAAAACACGTGCGAGAGGATGCATCCCGCAGGCTAGTCGAGTAAAAACACGTGCAAGAGGATGCTTCCCGCAGGCTAGTCGAGTAAAAACACGTACGAGAGGATGCATCCCGCAGGCTAGTCGAGCAAAAACACGTGCGAGAGGATGCATCCCGCAGGCTAGTCGAGCATAAACACGTGCGAGAGGATGCATCCCGCAGGCTAGTCGAGTAAAAACACGTGCGGGAGGATGCATCCCGCAGGCTAGTCGAGTAAAAACACGTGCGAGAGGATGCATCCCGCAGGCTAGTCGAGCAAAAACACGTGCGAGAGGATGCATCCCGCAGGCTAGTCGAGTAAAAACACGTGCGAGAGGATGAATCCTGCAGGCTAGTCGAGTAAAAACACGTGCGAGAGGATGCATCCCGCAGGCTAGTCGAGCAAAAACACGTGCGAGAGGATGCATCCCGCAGGCTAGTCGAGCAAAAACACGTGCGAGAGGATGCATCCCGCAGGCTAGTCGAGTAAAAACACGTGCGAGAGGATGCATCCTGCAGGCTAGTCGAGTAAAAACACGTGCGAGAGGATGCATCCCGCAGGCTAGTCGAGTAAAAACACGTGCGAGAGGATGCATCCCGCAGGCTAGTCGAGTAAAAACACGTGCGAGAGGATGCATCCCGCAGGCTAGTCGAGCAAAAACACGTGCGAGAGGATGCATCCCGCAGGGTAGTCGAGTAAAAACACGTGCGAGAGGATGCATCCCGCAGGCTAGTCGAGCAAAAACACGTGCGAGAGGATGCATCCCGCAGGCTAGTCGAGCAAAAACACGTGCGAGAGGATGCATCCCGCAGGCTAGTCGAGTAAAAACACGTGCGGGAGGATGCATCCCGCAGGCTAGTCGAGTAAAAACACGTGCGAGAGTATGCATCCCGCAGGCTAGTCGAGCAACAACACGTGCGAGGATGCATG
>NW_027471257.1:0-27402 GCF_051020765.1 Lasioglossum baleicum
TAATCTGGAATCCCAGAATAGGTGAAGCTATTGGCGTAGGTGTGCGACTGTGAAAGAAAGTGGTAATGCTCTCAGCGCTTTGACCATCGACTTTCTAATTCAAACATGAACATATGACGCTGTCACTAAAGTTTGTAGAATGTGTTTCTCTAACCACGTAGCTATACTCTTGAAACAGCGGGTTAGCTTCTCGAAGGTGAGTCTATCGGTCAAAAGCGTATCTTCATACAAATATGAAACGTTCTACAGCGGTTTGATACAGTACTTTAATA
This sequence comes from Lasioglossum baleicum, assembly GCF_051020765.1. NCBI lineage: Eukaryota > Metazoa > Arthropoda > Insecta > Hymenoptera > Halictidae > Lasioglossum > Lasioglossum baleicum. The sequence continues at coordinate 273 of NW_027471257.1, forward strand.
TTCATACACTGTATTAAGGAGCTTTGGCCAATACTGTTCAGCGGATATACTCTGGGAATATCTGGTTGGCTTGTCAAAATCGCAGGATGCGTGAAGCTATTGACTTAGCCGTTCAACTCTCAAAGAATGTGGTAACGTTCTGGATCAGTCTGCCTCCAGATCATCCAATTCATGCACGAAATTAAGGTGCTCGTCACATATATGTGTACAATTTGCTTCTCTAAACACAAAGTTCCAATGTCGCTACAGCGGGTCAGTATCTAGGAAGGTAATGCGTTCGGTAGAAGTTTGACTCCATAAAAATAAGTAACGTTCTTCAGCAATATGACGGTCTGCTTTAATATTCACACCGTGAATTAAAATGACTATTCCCAATACTGTTCAGCGGATTTAATCCCGCAATACATGGTTTGACTCTCGGTAGCACAGGATAGGGATCGCTATTAACGTAGATGTGCTCCCGGCTAAGAGAGTGGGATCGGTAGCGATTGTTTGACTCACAATTTTTCTACTCATACATCAAAATACGGAGACCGTCAGCAAAAATATCCACTAATTTGTTTCCGTCAACGGCAAGGTAGGCACTCCCTACAGCGAGATGAGTTTCTCGGCAGTGTGGTATTCGGTAAAAAGAATGACTTTATCCGAATTGGTTATAACCTCCGACAGCTTGACTGTCTACCTTGAAATTCGTACCGCATATTTAGGTGTCTATTGAATGTACTTTTCAGCGGATTTACTCTTGAATGCCTAATTCGTTTCTCGGAATCACAGGATAGGTGAAACTTTTCTCTTATCAGATCGACTTTCACAGAAGGTGGTAACTTTCTCAAACCGATTCACTATCGATCTTCTAATTCATACATGACATTAAAGTGACCGTTGCTAAAATACCATCTAATTTGTAGCGCTGAGCACGAAGTTATACCCTCGATGCAGGGGATTATGTGTCGGAAGGTAAGGTATGCAAAGAAGCGTATGACGTTATACCAATTGGTAACGTTCTCAATCGGTTTGGCTCACTACTTTGATGTCCATACCGTGAATGAAGGTATCTATTGCCAATACTTTTCAGCGGACTTACTCATTAAATACCCCGGTTGACACTCGGAATCACAGTATAGGTGATGCTACTATCTCAGCCGTCCAGTCTCAAAGAAGTTGGTAAAGTTCTCGAACGTTTGACACTTGCTTCTGTAACTCATGCGTGAAATTGAGGTGTTGATACCGCGGATTCGGTACTCGGATGTAAGATATTTGGTGATGCTTTTGGTATTATAACGATAGGTAACGTTCTACAAAGATTAGACTGTGTACATTAATATTCCAAATCGTGAATTAAGATGTCCGCTGTCAATACTCATCGGGCGTACTTACTTTCGAATTACCTGGTGTTACCCTCGGAATCACTGGACAGGTGAAGCTATTGACTCAGCGCTCGACTCTCAAAGAAGATGGTAACAATCTGGAACAGTTTGCCTCGCGACCATCTCTCTCGTACATGAAAATTAAGGGTCCCGTCACTAATATGAATACTAATTTGATTCACTGAACCGGAAGCAAGATACTCCCTGCAGCCGATTATGTTCTCGCTAGGTAAAGTAACCTGTACAAAGAATGACTTTGTATCAACCTGTAATTTCCACTGCCGGTTTAACTCTGTGCCTTCGTATCCATACCGTGAATTAATGTGTCTATTGCCAATACTGTAAAGCGGATTTACTCCGGAATTCAGATATGTCTGTAGAGATAACAGGATATGTCAAGCTTTTGACTTTACCGTTAGACACTCAAATATGGTGGGAACGATGTCGAACAGATTGTTGTTCGATCTTCTAATTCATATATGAGGTTAAGGTGTCCGCCTTCTCTAATTTGTTCCCCTGATCCCGAGTTATACCCACGATACAGCGGGATATGTTCTCGGAAGGAAAGGCATCTGCTGATGAGTATGGCGTTATATTAACTGGTAACTTCACCAGCGTTTATTGTGTATTTTAATATGCATACAGTGAGTTGAGGTGCTTATTGCAAATACTGTTCAGCGGATTTAGTCCCGGTGTACCTAGTTTGACTCTCGAATCATAGGATATATGAAGCTATTGCACAGTCGTTGGTTCCCAAAGATTGTGGTAACGATCTCGCACGTTTGACCCTCGATTTTCGAATTCATTCATGATACTAAGGTGCCCGCCGCCAAAATATAGAGTATTTTATTCCACTGAACACGAAGGTATACTGTCGATACGGCGGGATAGCTACGCCAAATTTAAGGCCATCAGTAAGGTGTTTATCTTTATATCAATTGCCAATGCTCTGAAATACTTTGGGCGGTCTGTATTAATATTCAAACCGTGAATTATGGTATCTAATGAGATTATTGTTCAGCGGAATTACTTTCAGTGTACCTGGTTTGACTCTCGCAATCACAGGATAGGCGAGGCTACTGACTTAGACGTTCGACTCTCAAAGAAGGTGGTAACGATCTCGAGCGATTGTCCATCTGCCCACTAACTCTAAAATTTGAATAAGATTCCCGTCATAAAACGGATACTAGCATGCTTCTCTGAACACTAAGTTTTACACTCGCTGCAGCGTGGTAGTTCTCGGAAGGTGATGTATTGGTTAAAAAGAATTACTTTATTTTAATTGATAATGTTGACCGGCGGTTTTACTCCATGTATGAATTACACGATCGAGTTTCAGACCCCTCGAAATCGTTATTACGTTCCATAAATCGAACGGCTAAGACAGTAGCTGCATCTATCCTATGTGCACCTATTCCGATAGTCAAACCTGGTATTCTGCCAGTCAATCCGCTGTTCAGTATTGCCAATAGGCACCTCAATTCACGGCATGAATATTAAGCAGGAGGTCAATCCGTCGGCGAGAAATGCCTATTTCTATAGGGTCATTCTTTCTACCGAATGCGTAACATTCCTAGAACCTAACCCGCTGTTGCGTGTGTCTTGCTTACTGTTCACGAGAACAAAATTAGTAGACATTATAGCAGAGACACGCCTTGTTTCGATATGTGTATTAGAAGATCGAACCTGTGTAGAACGCTACCAATTGCTATAAAGACAAACGATTTACCGAAGACCTTATCCGCCGAGAAGCTAACGCCCCGTATCGAGGGTATAACATCCTGTTTAGAGAAACACATCAGTATACGCTTTAGTAACGACACCTTTAATTCATGTACGAAGTGGAATATCGATGTTCAAACCGTTCGAGAGCGATACCACCTTCTTTGAGAATCGAACGGCTATGCCGATAGCTACATCTATCCTATGATTCAGAGAGTCAAATCAGGTGTTCCGCGAGTATATCATCTGTTCATTATGGTCATTAGGCACCTTATTTCACGTTATAAATATTACAGTACGCAGACAAACCTTTGTAGCACGTTACATATGGTATGGGTTCAATCTTTTCACAGAAGGCCTTACATTCGAGAAGCTAACCCTCGTATGGACCGTATTTCTTCGTGTTTGGAGATGCGAATTAGTATGCATTTTAGTCACGAGCATCGTAATTTCATGTATGAACTGTAAGGATGGATGGTCAATTGGTTCTGGAATGTTGTCACCTGCTTTGAGGATCGAACGGCTGTGTCAATAGCTTCACCTAAACTTGTAATTCCGAGAATCAAGCCTGATATTCCTGAAGTAAATCCGATGAACAGTATTGGCAATAGACACCATAATTCACCGTATCAATATTAATGTTCTGAGACGAACCGCTGTAGAACGCTATCTACTGCTATAGATAAATCTTTTCCCGAAGGACTCACCTACCCAGAACAAACCCGCTGTATCGAGATGGTAACTTCGTTTTCACAGATATAAACTGGTATAGATTTTGAGTCAGTCACCTTAATTTAATTCACGAATAAGAAGTTGGATTGTTACACCGATCGAAATCGTTATCACCTTCATTGAGAGTCACATAGATAAGGCTATAGCTTCTCCTATCCTGAAATTCCGAGAGTCACACCAATCATTGCGGGAGTAAATCCGCTGTATTTTATAGCCAATTGAGACTATAATTTACGCTATGATAATTTAGGTAGAAGGTAAATCTTTCGGTGACCATTAGCAATTGCTATAGCCTAATTTTTTTACCGAAGTCCTAACCTTCCGAGAGCATATTCCGCTGTAGCAAGCCGATGCCCAGAATTCACGGAAGCAATTACATGTCCGAACAGCAGCAGACATATTAATTTCGCGAATTAATCGGGAGGTTGAGATAAAACCACCCGTGAACGTTACCACGATCTTCGAGAGCCGAACAGCTAAGTCACTAGCATCACCTTCTGCGTGATTCCGTGGAGACACCAGGTATTGCAAGAGAAAATGCGCTCCACTCTATTGGCACTGAACACCACAATTAATTGAACATTAAAATTGAACGACAGACCGTTTGAGCACGTTACCAATTGCTTGAAGTCAAACCTTTTACTGCAGACCATACCCTCCGGATCAAAACCCGCTGTATCGAGAATATAGCTTCCTGTTCGGAGATACAAATTAGTAGACATTTTAGATGAATATAAAAATCGACAGTCAAACCATTCTAGAACGACACCATATTCATCGAGAGGCGTACCGCCTATCAATAGCTTCACCTATCCTGTTATTCCGTGAGTCAAAGCATATATTCTGGAGTCAATCCGCTTAACAGTATTGCCAATGGGCACTTTAATTTACGGATTGAAAATTAAAGGGGATCGTCAACCGTTTGAGCACGGTCCCTATTTTTATAAAGTCAAACCTTTTTCCGAAGACCGTACCCTCCCAAAATCTAACACGCTTTGTCTAGAGTATAATTTAGTGTTCAGAGAAGCAAACTAGTATACATTTTAGTGACGGGTACCTTAATTTCATGTGTGCGCTTGACGATCGAGAGTCAAATAGTAGGTGAACGTTACCAACTTACTGGGAGATGAACAGCTACATCAATAACTTCACCCACCCTGCGGTTCCGAGAGTCGCACCAGGAATTCCTGGAGTAAATCCGCGGAACAGGGTTTGTATTGGACACCTTAATTCAGGAGTTGAATATGAAAATATGGCTTCGAACCTTTTGAGAGCGTCATCAATTGCTTGAAAGTCAAACGCCTTACCGATGGTCTTACCCTCCGAAAAATAAACCCGCTGTATGCAGAGTATAACTTCGTGTTCAGAGAAAGAAATTAGTCTTCATTTCAGTGACGGGCACCTTAACATCATGTGTGATTTAGAAGATTGAGGGCCAAGTCGTTGGAGAACGTTATCACGTTCTTTGAATGTCGAACGGCTAAGTCAATGACTTCACCTTATCCGTGATTTCGAATGTCAAACCAGATATTTCGGGAGTAAATCCACTGAAGAGTATTGGGAATAGACACCGTAGTTTCCGGTATGAATATTTCAGTAGAGCTTCATCCGTTTCGGGAAATTACCAATGTTTAGAAAAGTCAGACGCTTTACCGAAGGCCTTACATTCCGCGAACCTCAGCGCCTTCATCGAGAGTGTCGGTTCGTGTTCAGAGAAAGAAATTAGTACTCACCTTCAGTGACGGGCTCCTTAGCATCATGTATGAATTAATAGATTGGGGGTCAAACCATTTGTGAACATTGCCACATTCTGTGAGAGACGAACGGCTAAGTCAATAACTTCACCTATCCCGTGATGCCGACAGACTACCTGGGATCACTGAGAGTAAACCAGCTGAAGGGTATTGGCAATTGACACTTTAATTCATGGTTTGAATATTAAGGTGGAGCATTAACGCGTTTTCGAGAATTGCCAATTGGTATAAATTGAAACACTTTACCGATAGCCGTACCTTCGGAGAAGCAAATTCGCCGATTTGAGTTTATAACACCGTGTTCAGAGGTGCGAACTAGTGTACACTTACTGAAAAGCACCTTAATTTCATGTATGAATTAGAAAATCGAGGGTCAAATATTTCGAGAACGTTGCCACCTTCTATGAGAGACAAACGGTTAACTCAATAGCTTCATCCATCCTGCTATTGCAAGAGTCAAAATGGTATTCCGAAAGTAAATGCGCTGCACAGCATTGTCAATACACACCTCAATTCACGGTTTGAGTATTGAAGCGGGCCGTCAAGCTGTTGTAGAACGTTACCTATTCGTATAGGGTTAAACTACTTACAGAATTCCTGACTCTCCGACAAACTGACCTGTTGTATCGAGAATATAACACCGTGTCCAGGCGCACGGACTGGTGTACATTTACTGACGTGCCCCTTAATTTCATGCATGAATTAGAAGATCGAGGGAGAAACGGTTCGGGAACGTGATCACTATCTTTGAGAGTCGCTCGGCTAAGTCAATACCTTCACCTATCCTGGGATGCCGAGACTCAAACCAGGTATTCCGGGAGTAAATCTGCTTAACGGTATTGGCACCAGACGCGTCAATTCACGGTTTGAATGTTAAAGTAGAGCGACACTAATTTTGAGATCGTATCAAATTGGTGTAAGATCAAACGTCTTACTGATGTCCTCACCCACCGAAAGCATAACAGGCGGTATCCGGAGTATCACATCATGTTCAGAGGAACAAATTAATATACATTTTAGTGACGAGCACCTTAATCTCATGTATGAATTAGAAGATCGTGGGACAAACCGTTCGAAAACGTCGCATAGCTATGGCAATAGATTCCCTTACCCTGTAATTCCGAGAGTCAAACAAGTCATTACGGTAGTAAATCCGCTGAATTATGTGGAAAATTGACACCATAATCCACGGTATGATCATTTAAGTAGAAAGTCAAACTGACGGAGATCAGTACTTGTTGGTATAGAGTTATACTTCCTACCGAAGACCATACCCTCTCAGATCAAAGCCTACTGCATAGAGAACATAGCTTCCTGTTCAGAGATACAAACAAGTATACATTTCCAGAGACAAACTACTGATTTTCGTGTAGGAATAGAAAAATCGGCGATCAAACCTTTCTAGAACGATCGCACATTCTTTGTGGGACGAACGGCCTTTCCAATAGCTTCACCTCTTATATTATTCCGATAGTCAAACCAGTTATTCCGACAGTCAATTCGCTGAACACTATTGGGAATAGACAGCATAATCCACGCTTTCAATATTATAGTAGAGCGCCAAACTATTTGAGGAGGTTACATATTTGTTTCGAGACAAACCTATTACCGAAAGCCTTTCCTACCGAGAATCTAACCCGCTGTGTCGAGAGTAAAACACCGTGTTCAGTGGTCCAAATTACTATAAATTCTCGCCGCGGGAACCATAATTCCTGGAATTAATTCGAAAATCGAGGGTCAAACCGTTCGAGAACGTTACAAACCTCCATGTGAATCGAGCGGCCATAGCTATGGTCATAGCTTCAACTATCCTATGATTGCGAGAGTCAAATCAGGTATTCCACGAGAAAATCTGCTGCTCAGTATGTGCACTAGGCATCCCATTTCACGATATAAATATTAAAGAACACAGTCAAACCGTTGTAACAGGTTACCTATTGGAGTGGAATCACACTTTTAACCGAAGGCCTTACCTACCGAGAAGCTATCCCGCAGTACCGGGAGTGTAATTCCTGTTCAGAGAAAGATATTAGTCTTCATTTCAGTGACGGGCACCTTAACATCATGTGTGAAAGAGAAGATTGAGGGCCAAGTCGTTGGAGAACGTTATCACGTTCTTTGAGTGTCGAACGGCTAAGTCAATAGCTTCACCTATCCTGTGATCCAGAGAGTCAAGACAGGTATTCCAGGAGTAAATCCGCTGAACAGAATTGGCAATAGACAACATATTTCATGGTTTGAATATTAAAGTAGAGCGCTAAACCGTTTGAGAACGTTACCTACTGGCTTATCGTCATACTGTTTACCGGACACATGACCTTCCGAGAACATAAGCCGCTCTATCGTGGGTATAACTTCATGTTCACAGAAACAAATTACTGTCCATTCTAGTGACGGGTACCTTCATTTAATGCATGAATAGGAAGATCGTGCATCAAACTCTTCAAGATCAATACCACCTTCTTTGAGATTCGTAGAGCTAAGTCAGTAGCATCATCTACCCTGTGATTCCGAGAGTAGGCAATCCGCGACTAAACCTGCTGTGCAGTATTGGCATTAGACGCGCTTTTTCACCGTTTAAATTTTAAGCTAGTGAGCCCAACAGTTGGTGAACATTACCAATTGGAATATGGTCAATCACTTACGGAAACCCTTACCGTCCAAGATCCTAACCCTCTGCAGCGAGAGCATAACTTCGTGATCAGAGATATAAATTCGTAATCATTTGAGTGGCGGGCACCTTAACATCGTGTAGGAATTCGAAGATCTACTGTTTATCTGCTCGAAATCGTTTCCACCTTCTTTGAATGTCGAACGGCTTAGTCAATAGCTACATATATTTTTGTGATTCCGAGTGTCAAACCGTGTATTCCAGGAGTAAATCCGCTGAACGGTATTAACAATAGTCACCTTAATTCACGGTATCAATATGAAATTAGAACGTAAAACCGTTTGAGAACATTACCGATTGGCATAAGGACATTCTATTTATCTGATACCTTACCTTCAGGGAACATAAACCGCTGTATCGAGGGTATAACTTCAGGTTCAGCAATACAAATTAGTAGACATTTTAGTGATGGGCACCTTAACAATTCGGGATAGAGTTTGACTCTATAGCACTAGGTAACCTTCTACAACGGTATGACGGTCTGCTTCATTATCTATTATTTATTGGCCGGAACCACAGGATGCGTGAAGCATATGACTTAGCCGTTCAACACTCAAAGAAGGTCGAATCGCTCTCAAACGGTTTAACACGTGATCTTCTAATTCATACACGAAACTAAGGTGCCCGTCACTCAAATGATTACTAATTTCTTTCTATGAATACGAAGTTCTAATCTCGATACAGCGGAGTTGTTTTTGGAGGGTATGGTGTTCGGTGAACCGATTGACTTCTGGCAATTGGAAATGTTCTTAAATAGTTTGACGCTAATTTTAAGATTCAAACCGTAAATTAAGGTGTCCATTACCAATGCTGTTCAGCGGGTTTATTACGGAATACCTGGCTTGACTCTCGGAATCGCAGGAAGCTTGAAGTTATTGACTGAGCCGTTCGTCTCTCAAGAAGCTGCTATTGTTCTCGAATGGCTTGACCCCCGACCGTCTAATTCATGAATGAAATTAATTTGCTCGTCAATAAAATGTACACTAAGTAGCCCTCTGATCACGATGTGAAACTATCGGTGAAGTGGGTGTAGTTCGCGGAAGGTAATACCTTCGGTTAAAGGATTGGCTTCATAACAATTGGTAATGTTCTCACACGGCTTCACGCTCTATCTCAATATTCAAACCGTGAATGTAGGTGTTTATTATCAACAATGTTTAGCGGATTTACTTCCTAAATACATGGTATGACTCTCGGAATCTCCGGATAGGTGAAGCTATAAACTTAGCTGTTCCTCTCTAACAGAATGTGGTTACGTTCCAGAAAGCTTTGACACCCGATCTTGTAATTCACAGATGAAGTTAAGGTGCACGTCACTGAAATGGAGACGAACTTCATTCTCCGTATTCGAGGTTATACTCTTGATGCAGCGTTTAGTTTTCCGTGGGGTAAGGTCCTCGTTAGAGTTTATAACAATTTGTAACGATATAAACCGGTATGACGCTCCACTCTTTTTTTCATACCGTGAATAAGGGTGCCTATTGGCAGTACACTTCATCGGATATAATCCAGGAACACCTGGTTTGACTCTACGATTCAATGGATGGGTGAAGTTATTGACTTATCGGTTGGACCCTCAATGAGGGAGGTCCCGTTCTGAAACGGTTTGACTATCGATCTTCCAACTCATAATGAAATCAAGGACCACGTCACTATAATGTTTCCTAACTTGATCAGCTGAACACGAAGTTATACTCTGGATACAGACAGTTAACTTCTCGCAACGTAATGCCTTCGGTAAAAATGTTGACCGTATAGCAATAGGTATCGATCTGCAATGGCATGACACTGTTCATTAATATTGGTAACGCGATATAGCGTGTCCAATTCCTATACTGTACTGCGGGCTTAGTCGCAGAATACATGGTTTGTCTCTCGTATTCACAGGATAGGTGAAGCTATGGACGTGAAGCTGTGCGTCTGTCACAGAATGTGGCAACGCTACCGAGCGGTTTGACCATCTAATTCATGCATGAATTTTAGGTGCCGTCACGAAATTCTATACAAATGTGTTTCCCTAAACACGTAGCTATATTCTCAATACGGTGGGTCAGCTGCGCGGACGGTAAAGCAGTCAGTAAAATGTTCGACTTTATAGCAATTGTTGTGTTCTCGCGCGGTGTAACCCTCTATTTTAATATTGAATCCGCGAATTAAGTTATCTATTGCCAATACTGTAAAGCGCATTTCCTTCCGGATTATCACGTTTGACTTTGAGAATCACCGGATGTAGGAAACTACTGACTTAGCCGCATGAATCCCAAAGAAGGTGGTATCCTTCTCGAACGGTTTGAAACTTGACCTTCTTATTCGTAATAAAATTATGATTCCCGTCACTAGAATGTTTACTATCTTGATCCTATGCACACGAAGTTATACTCTTGTTGAGGCGGGTGAGGTTCGTGGATGGTGCGGCCTTAAAGCGTTTGAATTTATGAAAACTGGTAACGTTCAGAAACGGTTTTAGGTTCTATTTTAATTTTCAAACCGTTAACTAAGGTGTCAGTTGTCAATATTCTTCAGTGGACTTTCCCCCGGATTACCTGAGTTGACTCTCGGAGTCACAGGTTATATGAAGCTATTGACGAATCTCAAGGATGGAGATAATGTTCTCCATCGCATTGACTCTCGATGTTGATATTTATACACAAACATATGTCGTCCGTCCCCTAAAATGTCCACTAATTTGTTTCTGTTAACATTAAGCAGGACACACGTTACAGCAGGATTGGATTTCGGAAGTTTAGGTAGTCAAAAAAGAACTAACTCTATACGAATTGGTAATGGTCTCCGACGGTTAGACTCCCTGCATTAATACTAATACCGAGAAATAAGGTGTCATTTCCCAATACTTCTCAGCGGATTTGCTTCGGTATTACCTGATTTGACCCTCAGAATCACAGTATAGGTGAAGCTATTGACTCAGCGGTTAGACTCTCGAAGGAGGTGGTAGCGTTCCTGATCGTTTCACACTCAACCTTCTAATTCAAACATGAAGTGAAGAGGCCCGTCACTGAAATGAAGAATAATTTCTTTCCTTGAACACGAAGTTATACACACGAAACGGCGAGTTTGCTTATCCGAAGGTAAGGCCATCGGAAAAGTGTTTGACATTATACCAATTGGCAATGATCTCAAGCGGTTTGAGGCTCTACTTTACTATCCAACAGTGAAATGATGTGTCTATTGCTAATACTGCTCAGCGTATTTACTCCAGGAATACCTGGTTTAGCTATAGAAATAAAAGGATGGGTGAAGCTACTGAGTTCGTCGCTCGATTCCCAAAGGAGGTGGTAGCGTTCCCGGACGGCTTGACACTGAATCTTCTATTTCACACACGAAAAAATGTGTCACTCACTAAAAATGCATTCTAATTTGCTCCTCTGAACACGTAGATATAATATCGATATAGCGGGAGAGCTTCGCGGATGGTAAGGCCTTCGCTATAAAGTTTGGGTCTATATCAATGCGTAACGTCCTACAAAGGTTTGCCCTTTGGCTTTAATATTTATACCATGAAATAGGGTATACTATGCCAATACAGTACAGCGGATTTAATCCCGGAATTCATACTTTGACCTTCGGAATTACAGGGCAGATGAAGCTATTGACAAAGACGTTCAACTCCCACAGAAAGTGGCAACAATTCTAACTCTAATTTATACATGAAGTTAAGGTGCCCGTCATGGAAGTGAATCATAGTTTCTTTCTCTGCGCAAAGAAATTATACTCTGGATACAGAGGGTTAGATATTCGGAGGGTAAGGTGTTCAGTAAAACATTTGACTTATACCGATTGGTATCGCCCGTAAACAGTTTGGGGCTCTACTTTAACACGTTGACGCCGGTCTGACTCACCGGTGGCCCATGCTTGTCTGTTTGCTGCGGCGGCATGAACCACCGGTTGCCCATGCCAGATTGTTCCGTGTGGCGACATGCATCACCGATGTGCCACGATTGTTAATCAAGAAATACGTAGTACCAAATGTTATTTTATAGATTTAACATTATACATTAACATTTCTTCCTTATAATCAAACATTTGACACAAAATACATAACTTTTAACTTAATTAATACATTAAATATAACAAAATGTAACGACTTATGTGACGAATGAAATTTTTTAAAACATTTTAAACAAAGTGCCGGCGTGCCGGCTTATCCGTACTATCTCTACAGAAGGTCATTACTCCTTTTGTTTTGTTTGTGGCGTTGTGTGCCTTTTATGTTTGTTAAGCGTTTGCAGCACTCTTTGCATCTTATCCTCATTTTCCTCGCAGGTCAATCATGTGAACTTAAAAAATGATTTTCCTTCTACTTGCTATTAGCTCTTCACATGGGGGAATATCAACACTCTTCAATAGATAATCAATAATTTTCTCTCTAAATTTTAAAATTTTGTAACGCTTAGATCCCGACTTTTTGTGAATGTACGACGTATTTACTAAAGAGGTCCCGTACATTAGCTCCATAACAACTTTCTATACCATCTTACCGTTTTCCGTAAACATTTACAATAGGAACACATTTGATCTGGTATGTCAATTCCCTTCTTCGCACTATTGTTAGAAAAAACGGTGTCCTGTTTTAATTTATCATTGTTGCCGCGAATAATGGCGCAATTGTGAGATATCGAAGTGGTTAACATACAGAGGGGCCTTTTGTCGGTACACTTTAAAAATTTCACGCGGCTCCGATTTTCGAGAGATATAATGTCGCCCGTTTCTGTTCCAGCATTGCCTGTGGCGGTAGGAACTTTCTATTCATTTTGATTGTACCGCAAACGTATTATTTTTTTGGTGAGAAGATATTCGGATAAAGAATACTTGTATAAAAACAGTCGGTAAATGAAATCCGGCCCTTGAATAATTGATCTCGCATCAATGTAAGGACTACACCATGAGAATGTGCTTTTAGAATTCTTGTTTCATTTCTTCCGGAATCAATTTGCACATTATATGAATATCCGTCCGGAAGGCAGAGTTTGTACAGATTTATTCCGTATTTGTGCCGCTTACCGGGTATATTTTCACGAATGCTAAGGCGTCCTTTCCACGGAACCATGCTTTCTTCAATTACTATATTTTTACCAGGTTTTACTGCATCTTGGAATGCACGAAGAATTTTATCAACTACATTTCGGATTTCGCGTAACCGATCCTCGGTTCCAGCCGTAGCGTTATCAGAAAAGTGCATGTACTTTAATATAGCTATCGTACTATAATATTGCTTTCATTTTCCGCGCATTCGCATACACCGCTGTTTTAGACCAATATATTCGAATTTCGGGTACCTGCACTACACCCATATCAATAAAGGTATTTAATTCACATTTTTTAATGGGGTTCCATGCTTGCTGATGTTGTTTCCTGCCATATGCTGCATTCATTATACTGTGAACTGCGTACCTATTAGTCGCTTCTACGATCATCTCCAATATCTCGTCCGTGGAGAATAATTTACATAATGCAACTGGATCGTCGCAGTCCGTCTCCTTGATCAGTAGCTCTTCTTTTTTTGAATACTCTTCCTCCGACGCAAATTTTTCTGCCATTTTCCGCCATTCCGCAACATCGTCTTGATCCCCTACACCAGACTCCGAAACTTCTTCCTCCGTGGTACCACTATCGGTTGCCGTGTCCGATGATGATGATGAAATTATTCTATATCGTCGTCCCTTTCACATGATTGCAGTTACAGATACATCAGACGAATTACTGAATTCCATATTCATTGTATCTAATATTTAGATGGGCAAAAATTAAAAATGAAAATATCAACCGCCATTTTAGAAGGAAGGAAACTTTATACTACCTTTATACTTACTGGAAGAAATGTGAACTCGGGAACCTTTCAGAACTGTACTGACCTCGCGCCTCATAAAAACTTCGCACAACCCACAATACTCACAACGCACACTAACTAAAGTTTTCTTCACTTCCCGCCAACTCTAAACTCTCCGTGAACCTCGTTTCGCTCTCTAAACTCTCAATGATCATCCCCAATTACTAGGACACACATTATATGAGAAGTGTCAGCTGGATAGTAATCATTCTCTCAGAAATCAATGATTTCCTTAATTACGTGTGGGCGTTCCTGAACGTCTAATTGGGCCGCCGAAGGCCCAGAGGCTGGTCAAAGTTCGCATACTTCAAGCTCACCCCGAGGCACGAGATCTGCCAAGGGAAATGGAATATTTCTGGATAATCGCACAATGGTGCTCGGCCACTTAGCCCGGCAATATATCTTTCTTTGGCGATCCTGGGAACAAAAATCTAGTGCGGAGTCCCACAGATCCTTTGCTTGTTACAAGTTACCAGGGCGCCTGGAAATCGTTAGTCGGGGATTCGACGAAATTGCCGCTCGCACTCATCACGATTTACGCATAAATCTTACACTACGTCCTAGAACTATTTTCGTCATCTACGACAATCGGTCGCAGTATTTCAGAAACACGAGAAGCTAAAACCCTACTCGACCGAACTTGGGCTCTGGCACGGAGAATTTGGCTGACAATGGGCCAGGGGCAGGGCCACGTGCTCTACACACGAGGACATGTAATTTATATATATTACGTGCCTGAAGTATCGGCACTTCACCATGTTGGAGAGGGTTCTCTCCACCACCCCCTCGCGTGAGAGGACTTTTGCTCCCTCAAGATGTACAATGCGAAGATAAAGGGAACGCCCTTCGTCCCAAAACATCAAGAAGGGAAGATTTCACCTGTTTGGCCATCTCCACGGGTTTTCAAAACGCATCATGAAGAATCGTGGAGAAAGTAAGAAACATCCATTAAAACGGTAAAAAGAAGTTTTCGAAACGTCGAAGAGTCAAAGTGGGAGTTAGTTTCCTCCTATCGTGCAAGCAGGCATTAGGGCGCAAGCATTGAACAGTATAATTTGGTGCCGCCCCTTGGGGCGGACCACTAGTTGAACCGCACGAAGCAGACACCGAATATCCGCGTATGTGTCAACGCGTTAAGATTGAATCCTTGAATTAAGGCGTCTATTGCCAATAGTGCACCGTACATTTAGTATAGAAATACGTGCTTTGAAACTCGGAATCACAGATAGGAGGAGCCATTCACTTATATGATCGTCTTTCAAACAGGGTGTTAACGTTCTCAAACGTTCTGGCCATCGACCTTCTGAATTAATACCTGAACATAAGGGACCCGTCACTGCAATAAAAGCTGAAGGCGGTGATTTTCGCGGAAGGTAACGCCTTCGGTAAAACTTTATAGCAATTGGTAACGTTCTACAACGGCGTGACTGTCTGCTTTAATATTCAAACCGTTAATTAAGGCGTCAATTGCCAAAACTGTTCAGCGCGTTTAATCCCGGAGTACCTGGTTTGACGCTCCGAATCACAGGATAGATGAAGCGATTGACTTAGCCGATTCCACTCTCACAGAAGGAGGCAACGTACTCGAACGGTTTGACCCACGATCTTCTAACTTATGTATGAAAAAACGCTGAGCTTCGGCTATTATGTCTAGTAATTTGTTCCCTTGGGCACTAAGCATGACAATCGTAACATCGGGTTTTGTTCTAGGAAGGTAATGTATTCGCTAAAAGAAATGACTCTATCGATGGTCAATTCGTTCGCGAACGTTGCCACCTTCCTTGGGAGTCGAACGTCTAAGTCGGTAGCATCACCTAGACTGTGATTTCAAGAGTCATATCAGGTAATACGGGTGTAAATCTGCTTGTCAGAATTGGCTATAGACACCTTAATTCACGGTATGAACATTAATGTAGAAAGTCAAACCGTCGGAAATCATTACCAATTTGAATGTAGTCATCTTTTTTTTTCTACACAACGCTTTACCTTCCAGGAACCAATCCCGATGTAGCTAGTGTTCTGCTCCGCGCGCACAGAAATAAATTATTAGACGCTTTGGCAGACGGACGTGGTATTCTTTGTACGAATAGGAAAATTAATCAAATCAATCCTATCGATAACGTTACCACCTGCTTTGAGAGTCGATTGGCTAAGTCAATAGCCTCATCTATCCTGTTTTTTCGAGAGTCGAACCTAGTATGCCGGGAGTAATTGCCCTGTACAGTATAGACAATAGACACCTTAATTCACGGTATGAATGTTAAGGCAGACCGACAAGCCGCAGAAGAAAGTTACCTATTTTTACAGAGACTAACATTTTACCGAATGCCTTACCGCCCGCGAAGCTAGCCCCCCGTAACAAGAGTGTAACTTCGTGTTCAGGATATCAAATATGAAACCATCGTAGTGACGGGGGTCTTAATTTCATCATGAATAAGAAGATCGAGGATCGAACGGTTCACAAAACGTTATCACAATCCTTGGGAATCGAACGGATAATTCGATAGCTTCACCTATCCTGTGATTTCGAAAGTCAAAGCAGTCATTCCGGGAGTTTGTCAGTTGAGAAATATTGGCATTAGACACCTCAATTCCCGTATTGAATATAAG
Organism: Lasioglossum baleicum; assembly: GCF_051020765.1. NCBI lineage: Eukaryota > Metazoa > Arthropoda > Insecta > Hymenoptera > Halictidae > Lasioglossum > Lasioglossum baleicum. The sequence continues at coordinate 16,974 of NW_027471257.1, forward strand.
TGCATTCTGTCAAACCGTTGTAGATCGTTACCAATTGCTATAAAGTCAAATGCTTCCCGAACACCTTACCCTCCGAAAAACAGACCCCCTGTGTCGAGAGCATATCAAGCGTGTTCAGAGGTGCGAACTAGTATACATTTTAGGGACGAGCACCTTAATTTCATGCATGAATTAGAAGATGGAGGGTCAAACCTTACGGGAACGTTACCACCTTCTGAGAGATACGATCGGCTGAGCCAATAGCTTCACGTATCCAGAGATTCCGACATTAAAACCAGGCATTCCAGGAGTAAATCCGCTGAAATGTATTGGTAATAGACACATTAATGCGCGGTTTGAATATTGCAGCAGAGCGTCAAACTGTTTGAAAGCTTTACCAATTTGTATAAAGTCAAACGTTTTACCGAATCACTTACCGCCCGCGAACCTGACCCGCTTCATCTAGAGTTTAATTACGTGTTCAGAGAAAGAAATTAGTATCCATTTCGGTGACGAGCACCTTAACTTCATGTACGAATTAGAAGATCGTGTGTCAAATCATTCGAGACCGTTACGTCCTCCTTCTAGAGTTTAACCGCTGAGTCAACAGCATCACCCATAGTTATGATTCCAAGCGTCATGCCTGGTATTCCAGGAGTAAATCCGCTGAGCAGTATTGGCGATAGAAATATAAATTCACCGCATCAATATTAAAATGGAGAGGCAAGCTGCCGGTGAATATTATAGGTAGGTATAAAGTCATTCTTTCTACAGATTACCTTACTTTCCAAGCACAAAACTGGCAGCAGGGACTGTGTTGCTTCGTATACAGAGAAACAAATGAGTATTCATATTAGTGTCGGGACCATTAATTTCACGTATGAATGAGAGGATTGCGAGGCTATCCGTTCCAGAACGTTACCAACTATATAGAGAATCGCACATGTATGACAATAGCTTCACCTATCCTGGAAGTCCGAGAGCAATACCTGGTATCGCTGGAGAAGATTAAGCCTGGAATACTAGGAGTACATGCGCTGTTCAGCATTGGCAATTGGCACCTGAATTGCCGGCATGAGCATTAAAGTAGGGAGTCAAGTCTTTCGAGAACATTTCCATTTGTTATAAAGTCATTCTTCTTACAGTATATGTTACCTTTCGAGAACGTATTCCGCTGTACCGAGAGTACAACTTCATGTTCAGAGAAGCACATTGGTATACATTTTAGTAATGGGCCCTATAGTTTCTTGTATCAGTTACAAGATCGATGGTCGAACCGTTTCAGAACGATAGCCCGTCCTTTGAGAGACACAAAGCTAAATCATCAGAACCACCCAACTTATTATTCCGCGAGACAGACAATGTATTCCGGGAGTAAGTGCACGCTACAGTATTCGCAATGGACTAATTCCTAATTCACGAGTATTGCGAGTATTGAAGTGCAGTGTCCATCCGTTGTATAAAGTTCCTTATTGGTATAGAGTCAATCGTTTCACCGACGACATATCTTCGGAAAAGTTAACCCACTCTATCGAGATCATCACTTCGTGATCAGAGATACAAATTAGTATACATTTTAGTGGTGGGCCGCTTACTTTCACGATTGAATAACTAGATCGAATGTCAAACCGTTCGAGAACGTTGTCACCTTCTTCGAGAGCCGCAGAGATATGTCATTAGCGACAGTAATCCTGTGATACCCAGAGTCAAACCGCGTATTCCGGGAATATATCCAAGCAACAGTATTGGCAATCGAGACCTCAATTCACGGCATGAATATATTAGTTGAGACTCAAACCGTCGGAGAACATTAGCAATTGGTTTAAAGTAATTGATTTAACGAATACCTTGCCGTTCTGGAACCTGACTCGCTGCAGCGAGTGTCTTATTAGTGCTCAAGGATACAGATTAGTAGACATTTTGGACGATGGACACTTTTATTTCATATATCAGTTGGAAGACCTAGGGACCAACCACCCGAGACCGTTACTACCTTCTATCACATTCGAACGGCTATGTCAATAGACTCAGATATCCTGTGTCTCCGAGAGTCATATAGGGAATTTCAGGTGTAAATTCGATGAAGATTGTTGGCATCTGTCAACTTAAATCACGGTTTGTGTTCTACTTCAATAGAGTGCTAAACCGCTGTAGTACGTTACCTAATTGGATAGAGTCAACATTTTTACCGGAGACCATAACTACCGAGAAGCCTAACATGCCGTAGGGAGTGTGTTGCACAGCGGTCACGCAATTAAATTAGAAGACATTTTACCGGACGGACAACACATGTTCAAGTATGAATAGCAAAATCGAGAGTCTAACCGTTGGGAACGGTACCACCTTCTTTGTTAGTCGCACAGCCTTGTCAATAGTCTATCCTATCCTGTGATTCCGAAATTCACACCAGGAATCCCTGGGTTAAATGCGCTGATCAGTATTGGCAATAGGCACCTTAATTCACGATTGAATTTTAAAGTAGAGCGTCAGACCATATGAGTGCGTTACAAATTATTATAAAGACAAACGCATTGCCGAAGACTATACCCTCCATAATACTTACCCGCTGTATCTAGAGTATAACTTCGTGTTCAGTGAAAGAAATTAGTATTCATTTCAGTGATGGCACGTCATGTTCATGCATGAATTAGAAGATCGATGGTCAAACCGTTTGATGCCGTAACAAGCTCTTTGTGAGTAGAGCGGATAAGTCAGTAACATCACCTATCCTGTGATTCCGAAAGTCATCAGCTATTCCGGGAGTAAATCCTCTGAAAGGTATTGGCAATAGACACTATTATTCAGTGCTGGCATATGAAAGATGGGCGTCAAACCTTTGTAGAACTTTACCTACTCGTATAAAGTCTAGCTCTTTACCGTAGGCCTTACATTCCAAGCAGCTAACCCGCTATATTGAGGGTATTATTTCGTGTTCCGGGAAGCAAATTATTAGACATTCTATTGACGGGCACCAAAACTTCATGAATGAATTAGTAGACCGGGAGGCAGAATGAACCAGAACGTTATCACCTTTCTTGACTGCACGAGCGGCAAAGTCAATTGCTTCAACTAACCTGCGATTCCGAGAGTCGGACCAGGTATTCCGGGAGTCTTTCGGCTGTACACTATAGGAAATGGACACCTTAGTTCACGGATAGAATATTATAGTACGGAGTCAAATATTTGTAGACGGTTTCATATTTCGATAATGCCACACATTAGGTTTACCAGGAGTATAGCAGCTGAGGAGTATAGACAACGGGCACCTTAATTCACGGATTGAGTATTACGGAAAAGAGTGAATTCATTGGAGAAGAAAACGATTTGGTAAATGTCATACTTTTTACCGAATAGCTTACATTCCTAGAACGTGACCCGCAGTATCGAGTATCAAGCTCTGTGCTTACGGAAACAAACTAGTAGACCTTTTCGCAGACGCACAGATTTTTTAAATGTATGAATAGATAAATCGACAGTCAACCCGTTCGACATCGTTACCACCTTCTATCAGGGTCGAACGGCTGATTCACTAGCTTCACCTATACTTGTTATTCCGAGAGTCCACTGAACAGTATTGGCAATAGAAACATCAACTCACGGTTTGAAAGTTACAGTAGAGCGTCAATACATTTGAGAACGATACCAATTTCTTTAAAATCAAACGTTTCATCGAAGACCTTACCCTCTGAAAACCTAACCGGGTGTATCGAAAGTATAATATGGTGTCCAGAGAAAGAAATTAGAGTCCATTTCTGTGACGGGCAGCACAACTTCATGTATGAATGGATATATCAGGCACCAAACAGTTCGAGACAGTAGTCGCCTTCTGTGAAAAACTAACGCCTAAGTAAATAGATTCAGCCATGCAGTCATTCCGAGAGTGAAACCAGATAATCCGACGGAAAATCCGCTGAAGAGTATTGCCAATATATTCCTTAATTTGCGGAGTCAATATTAAAATAGTGCGTCACACCGTGTGAGAATGTTACTAATTCCTATAAAGTCAAACGATTTACAGAATGTCTCACCATCCGTGAAGTTAACCTGCTGTATCGAGACTATAGCTACGTCTTCAGGGAAACACATTGGTATTCAATTTACTTACGTTACCTTAAATTCTTGTTTCAAATGGAAGATCGAGGCTCAAACTGGTAGATAACGTTACCACCCTCTATAAGAGTCGATCAGCTATGTCAATAGCTTCATCTATCCTGTGATTCCAAGAGTCATACCATCTATTCCGGGAGCAAATACGCTGAACAGTTTTGGCAATAGGCCTCTCAATTCCCGGCATGAATAATAAAGTGGAGAGTCAAACCGTGGAAGGACGTTACGTACAGTTATAGATTCAAACTTATAAACAAAGGCCTTAACTTCCGAGAAGCTATTGCGCTGTATCCAGAGTATAGCTTCGTGTTCAGGTACGTAAAGTAATGTACATTTTAGTGACGAGCATCTTAATTTCATGTATGAATAAGAAGACCAATTGTCAAGCCGTTCAATAATGTTACCACCTTCATTGAGCGACGGACGGTTATGTCGACAGCTTCACCTATCCTGTGATTCCGTGAGTAAAACCAGGCATTCGGAGAGTAAATCCGCTGTACAGTATCGGCATAAAAACCCTACTTCCGGTATAAATAGTAACGTACAGAGTCACACAGTTCTACAAATTTACCTATCGCTATACGATCTCATTTTTTACCGAAGGCCGTTCCGTCCGAGAAGCTAATCCGCTGTATCGGCAGTGTAACTTCGTCGTCAGTGAAGCAAAATGTTACAAATCTTAGTTACAGGAAACTTAATTTTAAATATGAAACAGGAGATCGAGGAACAAGCCGTTCGTGAACGTGACCCACATCTTTGAGAGTCGTACAGCTAGGTCAATATATTAACCAATTCAGGGATGCCGAGACTCAAGCCAGGCATTCTCGGATTACATACGTTGAATAGCATTGGCAATAGACATCTATATTCGCTGCATGAGCATTAGAGTGGGGAGTCAGACCGACGGAGAACATTACCAATTGTTCTAAAGTCATTCTCTTTAGAGAATACGTTACCTATCGAGATCTTATCTAGCTTTATCGAGAGTATAACTTCGTGTACAAAGAAACACATTGATATATATGTCAGAAACGGCTACCATTATTTCGTGAATGAATTAGAAGATCGAGCGTCAAACCGTTCCAGAGCTTCACCACGTTCGCTGAAAGTCGAACGGCTAACATATTTCCTTCTGCTGTCCAGTGATTCCTAAAGTTAAACCAGGTATTCGGGAAGTAAACCTGCTGAACAGTATTGGCTATTAACGCCTTAATTCACGGTTTGAATATTGAAGTAGAGTGTCAATTAAAGGCCGTTACCAATTATTATAAAGTGAAACGCTTTACCGAGGACCTTACCCTCCGAACAACTAACCACCCGTACCGAGCGAATTTCTTCGTATTCACAGAAAGAAATTAGTATTCACTTTAGTCACGGCCACCTTATGTTCATGTATGAATTCCGAGATCGACGTTGAAACCGTTCGAGAGCGTTACCACTCTCTTTGTGAGTTGAACGGATAAGTCAATAGCTCCATTTATCTTGTGATGTCGAGAGGCAAACCTGGTAATCCGAGAGTTAGCTCGCTGACGAGTGTTGGCAATTGACACCTAAATTCACAGTTTGAATATTATAGTATAGAATCAATCCGTTGGAGAACATAACCAATTTGAATAAAGTCATACTTTTTACTGAATACCTTACCTTCCACGAACCTATCCCGCTGTATCGAGTATCATGCATGGTGCCCACCGAAAGAAATTAATAGACTTTTTAGCAGACGCACTCTTTTTTTCAGGTACGATTAGAAAAATGGACAATCAAACCGTTCGAGAACAGTCCAACCCTCCTTAAGTATCGAACGGCTAAGTCACTAGCTTCGCCTATCCTGATTTTCCGATAGACAAACCAGGTATTCCGGGAGACATTCCGCCGTACATTATTAGCAATGGACACCTTAATTCACGGTTTGAATGTTAAAGGACAGAGTCTAACCCTTCTGCAACGTTACCTATTCGTATAATGACTAAAGCCTTACGGATGGCCCTACCCTTCGAGAACGTACCCCTCTGTATCGAGAGTGTAACTTCATGTCCAGAGATACAAAATTAGTATTCATTGTAGTGACGGACACCATAATTTTATGTATGCATGAGAAGATCCAGAGGCAAGCCGTTCGAGAACGTTACAACCATCTTTGTGAAATCGCACATCTAACACAATAGCTTCACCTATCCTGTGGTTCCGAGAGTCAAACTCGGTTTATCACAAGTACATCCGCTTAACAGAATTGACAATGGACACCTTAATTTACGACTTGAATATTTAAGTAGAGCGTGAAACCGCTTTGGAACGTTACCAGTTGGTATAAAGCCAAGCGTTTTACCGAAGACCTTGCCATCTGAGAAATTTCCCCGCTGTGTCACGAGTATAACTTTGTGATCACACACATAAATTAGTATGCACATTATTGACGGTAAACTTAATTTATGTATGAATTGGAAGTTCTAGTGTCAGGCACATCGAGAACGATATCACCATCTTTGAGAGTCAAACGGCTGATTCAATTGCTTCTCCTATCCAGTGATTCCGAGAGTCAAACCAAGAATTTCTGGGGTAAATCCTCTGAACTGTATTCCCAATAGATACTTTAATCCATGGTTTGAATAGAAAAGTAAAGCGTCAAACCGTTTGAGAATATTACCAATTTGTATAAGGTCAAGCAATTTACCGATGGCCTTACCATCGGAGAATCTAGCCCGCCGATTCGGGATTACAACATCGTGCTCAGAGGATCAAATTAGTGAATATTCCAGTGACAGGGTGCTTAATTTCATTATGAATAAGAATATCGAGCGTCAAACCGTTCGAGAACGTTACCATCCACTATGAGCATCGATCAGCTACGTCAATAGCTTCACCCATCCTGTGATTGCGAGAGTCAAACAAGGTATTCGAGGAGTAAATCATCTGATAGTACGGGCAATAGACACCTTAATGCAGTGTATGAATATTAAAGAGGAGACTCAGACCGTTGGCGAGCATTACCAATTCGTATGAAGCCATTCTTTTCACCGAACAACTTTCCACCCAAGAACCTAACACAACCTAAAAACAACCTTTACCGAGTGCCTCGCTTATTGTTCACGGTAACAAATTTGTGGACATGTTAGCCAACGGACTCGATATTCATGTATATAAATATCAACATCGAGAGTCAAAGCGCTTGAGAACGTTACAACCTCCCTTGAGCGTTGCACAGCTAATTCAATAGCGTCACAAATTCGGTGATTCCGAATGTCAAACCAGATATTCGGGAGGTAAATGCGCTGTACAGAATTGGCAATACACACTGGATTTCTCTGTTTGAATATTAGAGCAGACCGCCATGCATTTGTGTAACACTACATATATGTGTATGGTCAAAATTCTTGCAGACTGCCTTACCGTCCGAAAAACTATCCCTCTGTACCTAGAGAATAACGTCGTGCTCAGGTAAAAATTATTATACATTTCAGTGTCGGGCACCTTATCTTCATGCATGAATTAGAAGATCGAATGTGAAACTGTTCGATGACATAATCTCCATCTTTGCAAGTCGCTCATCTAAGTCAGTAGCTCCAGCTATCCTCGGATTCCGAGAGAAAAACAGGTATTCCTGGTCTAATCTGCTGAACAGTATTGGCAATAGACAGCTTATTTCACGGTATGAATAATAATACAGATCATCAAACGGTTGTAGAGCTTTACCTATTCGTATAGAGTCAAACATTTTACCGAAGGCCTTACCTTCCCAGAAGCTAACCAGCGCTACAGAGAGCGTGTTCTGAGAAGCAAGTTAGTATGAATTTTGGTGACAGACACTATAATTTCATGTAGTACTTATTAGATCGAGAGACAACCCGTTCGAGAACGTTACCACTTTCTTTTAGAGACGAACGGCTAAGTCCATAGCTTGACGTATTCAAATATTCTAAGAGTCAAACCATGTATTCCCAGAGTAAATGTTACTAAATAGCTACCATGAACACTGAGCAAGACACTTGCTGCAGCGGTTTGGGCTTCTCGGAAGGTATGGCCCTCGATAAAAAGTTTGACTCTAAATTAAAAGGTAAAGCTCTATAACCGTTGGACGCTTTACCTTCATATTCATACCGTGAAGTAAGCTGTCTATTGCCAATATTGTCCAGTGGATGTGCTCCCGGAATACCTGGTTTTACTTTCGGAATCACAGGATAACAGATGCTATTGTCTTAACCGTTCCACTCTCAGCAACCGTGGCAAAGGACTCATCGGTTTGACCCGAGATCTTCCAATTCATGCACGGAACAATGGTGCACGTCTATATTATGTATACCAATGTGCTTCTCTGGTCACGAAGTAATACTCTCGATGCAGCGGGTGAAGTTCGCGGAAGGTGAGGCCTTCGGTAAAACGTTTGATTTTACGGTAATTGGTATCGATATAAAACGGTGCGCCGCTCTACATTAATATTCAAACCGTGAATTAAGGTGTCTATTGCCAATACTGTTCAGCGGCCTTAGTTCAGGAATACCTGGTTTGACTCTACCACCCACAGGATAGGTGAAGCCATTGGCGTAGCGGTTGGTTCCTAACTGAAGATGGCAACGTTACCGAACTATTAGACGCACGATCTTCTAATACATACATGAAGTTAGTGTGCCCGTCACTGAAATCAATAATAATTTCCTTCTCAGAACCCGAAGTTATAGTCTCGATGGAACCGTTCAGATTCGCAGAAGTGGACGCCTCCGGTAAACGTTTGACTTTGTACAAATCGGTATCGCTCTCAAACGGATGGACACCCTACTTTAATATTCAAGCCGTGAATTAAGGTGTTTTTTGCTAATGCCGGTCAGCAGATTTACTCACCGGATACCTGGCCTGACTGTCGGAATCACTAGATAGGTGAAGCTATTCACATCGCCGATAGTGTCTAAAAATAGTCGTTCTCCAACGGCTTACCTGTCGATTTTTATAATTATTCATGAAAATATGGTGTCCGTCTGCGAATATGTGGACTAATTTGTTTCGGCGAACAATAAGCAAGACACTCGATACGGCGCGATCGGTTCACGGATGGTAAGGTAATCGATAATAGTTGTGACATTATGCTAATTCATATCGCTCTCAAACGGCTTGACGCTCCGTTTTAATACCCAAGCCGTGAATTATGGCGTCGGTTGCCCACGCTGCTCATTGGATTTACTCGCGGAATACCTGGCTTGGCTCTAGGAATCACAGTATAGGTGAAGCTATTGACATAGCCGTTCGTCTCTTACAGAAGGTGTGCAACGTTCTCGAGCGTTTGGACCCTCAAACATTTACTTCATACATGAATTTAATGGTGACGGCACTAAGATGTATACTATCTTGCATCCTTCAACACGATGTTATACTCTCGATACAGCAGATTTGGTCCTCGGAAGGTAAGGCCTTGGGAAAAACGTTTGTCTCCTATACGTAGGTGTAACGTTCTACAACGTATTGGCATTGCACTTTAATATTCATACCGTGAATTTTGTGGTTTTGCCAATCCTGATCAGCGCATTTACACCTGGGATACTTCGCTTTAATTACGGAACCACAGGATTGCTGATGCTATGGACGTAACTGTGCGTCCCTCAAAGCAGGTGGTAACGATCTCGAACAGCTTGTATCTCGATTTTGCTGTACATACACGAAAATATGGGGTGTCCGTCTGCTCAAATGTCTAATAATTTGACTCCACTACCACTATGCAAGACACTCCCTACAGCGGGTTATGATTCTCGGAAAGTAATGACCTCGGTCAAATTTTCGTCCTTATACCAATTGGTAACGGTCTCAAACGGCTTGGCGAACTACTATAACATCAACCCGTGATTTAAGGTGTCCATGGCTAATACTGTTCAGAGGATTGACTGCCCGAATACCTGGTTCAGCTGTCGGAATCACAGGAGAGCAGAAGCTATTGTCTTAGCCGTCCCACTTTCAGAGAACGTGGTAAAGGTATAGAACTGTTTGACCCTCTATCTTCTTACCCATACGTGAAACTAAAGTTCGCGACACTAGAATGTCTACTAATTTGTTGCTCTGAACACGGTGTTATACCATCGATACAGCTGTTTAGGCTTTCGGAGTGCAAGGTTTCCAGTAAAACGTTCGGCTTTATACAAATTGGCAACGCGCCCAAACGGCTTGACGCTCTACATTAATATTCAACCCGCGAATTTATGTGTCGATTGCCAATATTGTTCAGCGGATTTACGCCCGGAATACCTGCTTATACTCATGCTATCAGAGGTTAGATGAAATTATATCGAGGTCATGTAGTTGTACACGGCAGCTCGTAGCGGCATTACAGTATGGTTTCAGTCAACTGCTTATCCTTGATTTTGTA
>NW_027471258.1:0-27371 GCF_051020765.1 Lasioglossum baleicum
AGACTGGTAGCCTGTTCCCTCGTGGATACAGTTGGATCCGCTTCCACCAATGCCTTCGGATCATCATTTTTCCCAGACGTTTTGGTTCTCCCACGCGGATCATTTTGTAATGAAAAATCACCGGATCTAAATTTTTCAAACTAACGCTGCACTTTTCGATCATTAACTGTATTCTCCCCAAACGCTTGGTTTATGTTGCGTGCAGATTTTGCAGCATTATTACCAAGTTTATACTCATACAAAAAAATTATACGAATATCGTTTAGATTCATATCGGTAGAAAATTCAAATGAAATAACAAAAGGGAAGACTTTCGAGAAAATCTCCTTTGTTGAAATGTGACTCTGGCAATGGACAGTACGACTATAAACGAGGTTACGCCAAAACCAAAAGTATAACGAGAACAGGAAGACAAACGTTCGCATGTAAAAAAATCCGACATTTCATATGCACCAACCTAATAATAAGTGAATCGTTTGTATCTCGTATCTCACATCCATGGTTCACCATAAATATAAATTAGCAGTAACAAGGTCCTTTTAACACCTTCGAGGTCTACAACCAACAGTGCAGTATTGCTTCGATCACTCGAGTCCTTAAAAATAGGATAAGAGCCCAACGAGTCAACGAAGAAATGCAGATTCTTCTTCGCGACGAAAGCTTCGAAGAAAATTCGTTGATCCGATCGGCACCGATTTAACGTTCTCAGGAATAAATACCAAACCTCGATGAAGGTTTCCCATCCCAAGAAAGCTTCTCGACCGAGTCCCCGACTGGAAATTTGGTCAACCTGTTTTAATCGCGGCTCGCTCTCTCTAATTCGTCGATTACGGTTTTCTGCGAATTACGGTTGGCCGAATTGCGGGCGATGGGGAGTCACCTTTATCGCGACGATTCGGTCCGTGCAAACGATCACCGGGTAAAGGGATCTACGGGATCAAGGTAGAGGAACGACACGCGAAAGAGGCGGCCACGTTGGCCAACCTTTTCCCTGTAGCTTTCAGAAAAACGGAGATCCACGGTGATAGTCGTTCGACGGACATCACGCGTTTTTCACGAACCATAGGATTTTCCAGGACACGGGGGTCACACGCGTTTCTCCACGGGTTACCGATGTTCTCTCCGAGAATTTCCCCTTTTTTCTTCCATTCGAAATTGTCCGCTCGGATCGTTGTCGGCGGTTCAAGCCGCGTTTAGCGTTTACGACTGAACTTTCCGACGAATCGTTACGCGTTTGGCTTTGCCGTTTGTCGCTGTTTCGAGGTTGAAACTTCGGGTCCGCGGTTTCGAGGCACGCGGAATACTTGTTGGCTCGGAAAGCTCGAAAATATGATTAAAATAGCGGTGACCGAGGTGTTACGTTACTGTACGGCACGAAACGTTTGGCTTGAACGGATGTAACTTCCAGTTTAATCTTTGCGCACGTGTGAAAGGACAACTCTGTTTATTCAAATTTCCCGGACACGTGGAAACAGGCTTTTTCTTTCCTAGAGTATTCGTTAGATTGGTCAGAGTATTAAGTATCTTTTCAAATTTTTAGTAGGTCTGTTTCCATTGATTAAACGGAAATGTTTCCCAGCTTTTATTTCTGATAACATCGCGTTTATTCCTGGCTCCGTTGATGTCCATCGTTTATTTACGTCGCCGAGTGTTTTAGACAGTCGAAGAAAATGTCCTCTGCCCCTCTTAATGACCGGCACTTATCGTCCTCGAAATAATTTATAACGTGGCAGTGGCCTATAGATCAAGGCGATCAAACCCACGCAGTCTATAAGTAGCCTCTTCATATCCGTTTCAGCAGCCTGGAACGACCCGAAACAATTACATTCTCATCTACACACTCTGCGACACTACTATCTCCGTTGAAACTTGGAAATTCGCGATAGAAGAAAATACGTGGAATTCGGGGAAACTTTTACAGATTTTCACACGACGCTTCCTGGAAAACCTTTCACGCGACATATTATTATAGACTCTTCACACACGTGTCAAAGGCTTCAAAGAGAATTCCGTTATACGTCCACGTTCTCTTAGAATCAGACAACGTAGATACAAGTTTATCAAGCTACTAAAATTTCGAGTAATTCGCTTCGTTACGTTGTTGGAATATTAAAATATCCACTCAACGATTAAACGCGTAACGAGGGGAAAATAATTTTTCGAAACATTCGATACCAGAGAATCCCGATACCGGAGACGCCATTACGGCGGCGTTGAGTTATTCAAAGAGTCGCGGAAGCTTCGAATTTCCTTCGTCCTTGGTCCTCACCGAATTCCGGTCTTCGGAAATCAAACGAAATAAGAGAGAACACGCGGGATAAAATAAAGTAGAGGAGCGAAGGTAACAAAGAGAAGAGAACTCGGTTGGCCGAGACTCGTCGACACGAGCGGAAACAAAGGGTCTGTTAAGCGGATACTCGGAACCGAATCCTTATCAGTGGCTGCGAAGGGATGAAAAAGGGTTTCTACGCGGTTAACGATCTCCAAGCGGAATCATATCTCGGAGAAGGTATGGCTGCTATTTCGAATGCAAACCGGGTTTCCCTGCTCCGGTTCGTAAGGGCTATTGCGATTCTGGATGCGTCACGACCCGGTTGATTCCAGATCCCTGTCGGATCGATGGTACGAGCAGGAATGGCGCGAACGAGATATTAATTTGCAGCATTCGAGCGTCCTCCCATTCTAGTGGCCTAGACTTAATTATTCTGCCAATCTGTCTGCATATTGGACCAAGGGAAGACGAGGATTCGACGATACGTAATTATCGAGGATTGTTCACGGCGGTGTGCCGCTGTAACGTTAATTGCTAACGTGCTGGCCACCATGCCAAGATGTTGATTGAAAATTTCCGTTCCACTGATTTGCCATGTTTTTCAACCGGTCTGCGCGTACCTTCGAGGGGTTTGGGTCGACTCCTAGAACGGGGACAGGCTTGTGATCGATTCGATGCTCGATGGCCCTTGCGAACGTTGGTCTTTGGAGTTTTAGGTCCTGCGCCTGGCAGTCTCTAATAGAGTTCGTAGTTGGAATCTTGCTAGGCCAGTGGACAGCTTTGCTTTTAGGTAAGCCAACTTTTCCATCGGTATTAAATATTCCGCTAAATTTCTACGCTTTTCTCTTTTTCTTCTTTTTTTCTTTCTTTTATCCAAGTTCCCCGTGTTCGCTGGTCGAGGATTTTTCTTCCCCTGATGGATTCTCTCTGTTTAATCCGGGGATATATTTTTTATCATTATCGGTGATGCTGGTTTTTCGTGAGATTTTTTTTTTATTTCTTCCTCCGTTCCAGCTGATGGCAGCGTAGCGAAGCTTCATGCAATAAATTCTTGTTTCCGAATTTGGAAAATCCATCTTCCGTAGATGTGCCGTATTTCTGTTCACTGTCCTCCCTCTGGTACCGGCCATTTTCCTGTTTTTATTATTATCTCCTTTTGTCCAAGAGAACTAATGGATATTTTTGCAAAGCCGAGAGTAAGTAGAAAATCGAAGATTAAGCGAAGTTGTCACAAAAATAGACGCAAATTTATCCTAATTGTCGATTTGGAATAAATAAATAAACAAGTAAATGTATGTTTAAAAAATTAAACCGAATACTAATAATCAAAAATATGTTTACATTCGAATAAAATATGGAGTATTTAAAACGATGTGATTTATAGTGAAATCTAGGTTGAAAAATTAGCTGCAATTATCATCGGTATCAAGTTACGTCAATATCGGTAGTTAAACTTTGTATCTATTTCGGGTTCATCGAAAATTCGCGTTTGTTTCTGATATAGAACCGAATTGGCACGGCGGTGTTAATTTTCTAAATTATTAATAAAGCTCGTGTGACCAGTTTTAGATCGAAGGTAAATTATGTTCCTCGCACGCGCTTCGATTTTCTATTATTATACTCTTAACATTGCCCGGATCTCGCGAAGGTAACAACGCTATACTAATTTCGGATATTAATCTACTTTGACAAACAAGAAATTCCTGGTTATCTAATTTCCGATCAACGTTTCGACCGAGCACCGGCGATTTCGATATTATCTGCGAGCTTTTTCGTTATTCTCCTATTTCACTGAGAAACGCTTGTTTTATTTACGCTAAATGGTTTCGTATTAGCATTATTCGCCTTTTATTTACTATAATTCTCAAATATCTCGATGGTACATTTATCACCGCGCAATACCAATATTATCAGTCTGCAGACTATGAAAGGGTTTGCGATTTAAATGTGCATATTCAGTTCGGTTCTCGGAAACGGGAATTTTGGAATAATATTTTATTCGAGCGTTGTATCCTATTGAAGTTATTAGGTTGGTAAAATATATGCAGATCTTTACGCTATTGCGATTCAGTTTTATCGAATTCGTTATTTATTCCTCGGGCTATTAATAACGAAGAGAGTAATTATCTTTAGTGTCATAAATTATTACGAAGCGAACAATTGTTTAAAGTACCTAAACGAATATAAACTATATTTAAATACTGAATTTCAAATTCAAGAAATTGAAAGGTATTTACACTCACGAGAAGATAATAAATTTGTCACAATTAAACGAGAAATTAAAATCAAACAGCACATATCTCAAAATCTACATACACAGACAAGACATCGATCAACATTTTCCAACTATATCTGTCAATCATTTATTGTCACAGAAAATATCCTCTTTCTTCTTTTTCTTTATTTAATTATAATTTATTTTATGTTAACCCTGTTTTCGTGTGTTTAACGAGCATAATAACCACAAGTTTCTCGATTAAATCACTTGTTCTCTGCATACGTATAAGGGAAGGAAATTCTGGGGTATCGTTGAAACAAATCTCGGAAAAAATAACCTCAAGGAATGAAAATACTTGCAGCAAATAAGTTAAACACGTAAGTGACACGATTTATTTTTCTCTTTTGATTCGTTAACCCTGTTGAGTTCTTATACACTGTACGTATTAATTATTAATCATTTCCCCGTTAATTTGCGGATGTTAGTTATCACGTGCATGTTTCTCGATCCACGTATCTCTTATCAGTATTCAAACCTGTAAAAGACAGCCCAGAAAATATCGCGTTTAACACGTCCGAATTACAATTGCTTGGTTATCGCATTTTCTCGTAAACTCGTAGACAAACCCAAGTGTCAATGGAACATTGTGAGTTCTCTTTGGACGGGACGCCAGCTGCAGGGAGTTTTCCGGTGCAGAGGGCATTGGTTTTCGGGCTTCACGGTGAAACGTAATGCCGGGGCAGGCCGTTACTAGAAATCACCGTTTGTCGTTGGTTTGCTGCAATCCGGTCCATCGTGTAAACGTGTAACACGCTCGATTAATCCATTCCGTACTGCGCCCTGTTAACAACGTTGACGCTGCGGTCGTCACGATTTGTCGATCCTGTAATCGAATAATTCCGATCGCAAAGCTCCTCCGAGGCCTCCACGCGTTCCCTTTATCCTCTCCTCCTTTCTTCCGCGTTTATTTATAGTCCTTACCGTCGACAGTCAACAGAATCGACAGATTTTCCTTCCGAGGAAAGATCACGAGTGGAAATAGATCGGAAAATAACAGAGAATCGTTGAAAATTTAACAGAGTTCTTCCGTGTTTCGTTATGAGATATTAAATATTCTTTTGTTTGTGAAATTTCGATGCTCGCTACTTCCTCTACAATTTTTGAAACATGTTGTTACTTGTTTTCTAACTTTCTGGTATCACAATCGAAGGTGTTCTTTGAAAACTGCTGTTCCATTTTTAAAACTTCAAAATTGCAATGTGT
Source organism: Lasioglossum baleicum (assembly GCF_051020765.1). NCBI lineage: Eukaryota > Metazoa > Arthropoda > Insecta > Hymenoptera > Halictidae > Lasioglossum > Lasioglossum baleicum. Next base: position 5,754 of record NW_027471258.1, read on the forward strand.
TCATCCACAAAAATATACTTACATATGCGATTACTGTAGAGAAATATGAAATAAGTAATTGGTAATTTAACTTTGCTTTTCTTGAAACTTTTTTGATAATATTAATACGAAGAGAATATTCGTATTAATATGTAATAACGAATCTTGTTGGAAATATGTAACATCAAGCTCAGTCGTGGTTCAAAATTCTATTTCGATCTTAGATAATAAGATAAAATCCTGGACCTGTCCCCGAGTTCACGAAGACGTCAGCTCATATTCCGAAAAAGCCTCTGTCACTTGGATCGGTTTAAATAAACTCTTTGGAAAGGTTAAATGATGGCTGACGTCAGCGACTAACGTTTCGTCTCTATTTGGTCGGTTTGACGGTCAGATCGAAGGAAATTGAACGACGTCAGCGACACGGATTGGCGGATTTCAAGTTTGAAGAAGCTACTCCAGACCACTTGCACTGGCCGTCCTTCTTCTGGTACTTCTGAAACAATTTAAGTACCGTTTCACAGAGCCCGTCCGAGAGTTTCTTAACTGTCGAACCTAGAGTGCAAATAGACATCTCGAAAAGTTTGCGAGCATCGAGTGTGTTGCCCGAAAATAAAATCATCTCGAACACCTTCGATTACCCAGCGATCGAAACGTCCACTGTTCCTGCTCGCCGACTAACCAATGACCATTGAATTTACGGATAATGGAATTTATGGTCAGAATCGCATGCAGATTTCAGGAAGCTTTGGGTTTCGGGTGTTACGTTTATCAGCTGGACGAATCAATTTTGCGGCGAATTTGCAGCAGCCTTTGAACGAACGATCGCTTTTCCACGGTAAAACGGAGAAATTGCCGGAATTTATAATCGCGAAAAAATTTACGCAACCTATTACGCAACCTACGTAATTTTTAAATCGTTATTTCGATATTAACGCTAGATTTACCAGACCAGTCAAAATGACTGGTTTTGCAATTTCAATTGAAAATTCCTACTGCATGTAACATTTTCTTTCCGAAATGATATTATGACTTTTGCAGTCATAACTAAAGAATCAGTTTTATGAATTTTATATTATTTTATATGTATTCGTAACAAATATACTTTTTGTTATTGACACTTATACCAGTACTAGTCAAAATGACTGGCGCATGTTTCTATGCGATGAAATGACATAGGGGCAGCTACAACAATTGATAAGTGCTGCAATGATTTGCAATGTTTTTTTCTCGGGCTTTAGTTCAACAGTTTGGAACAAATTTATTGAAAATAGCTACAATTGATTCAAATCCGGAGTTTATATTACGGTGAATGAGTAACTCCTTCCAACGAAAAATCTACATATGTAAAAATTGTGAGCGATGAACTACAAACAATTAAGCGTTTGATTAATTGATAATGTGTATAAATCTATTTTTGTATTACAATTAATATTATTCAATTTTTTTTGGCATTTTTGAAAAGTAAATAGAGACTGGAAACATCACTAAGCACTTTTTTAAAGACCAGCCATTCTGACTGGTCTTGATAGAAATAGGTATACTTAAATAGCCGGTAAATCTAGTTAAAGCTGTTGGATATCGACGCGTTTAATTTCATCTTTCGATTGACCGAAGCAAATATATTTATTTAAAGTAGGCATATTACAAAATTTTGTGCGTTTCATAGCTTTAACGTTCTTCGAACAACTATGAAGCGATATCGGTATACATATAAAATTAGAAAAATTAGAGAAATTATTAAATGTGTACGTTTTCGTTTATTATTAATACAAATTGCGATATACAAGAGTATAGACGTCGAAGTTACCGGCGCTGTTTCAAAACACTCAACTTTTCTAATTAAATACGAAGATCTCTTCTCCTTGGCGAAAGCTCCAGCTTACTAAGTGCTACTCTAAAATAAATTCGTTAAAACTAACTTTCGCGACCAAATAGATTATTTTCCGTGGTATCCGTGCAAGCCAGACATAATATCATTCTCAGTACTTCCTAATAAGAAATCGACGACCGTCCCATCTTTTCTCTCTCGACGACGCCATCTCGACGCGATCAAACATTTACCAGTCGATATCGACTCGTTAATTCCGCCAAATTTTTCATCGACAACTTCAATGAAATAGTGGCCAATGTTTTAGCGACTGTCAACCTTCCTGAATCTTTTAACACACCCGTCTGACTAATCACGAATTGAAATCACGATCGAAAATAAGATTCGCTGAGAAATTAAACTCCCATTGCTTATCTTTCTATTTCTTCCTTCTCTATTTCTCCGTTGACTTTATTATATTAAGTCTACCGGAAGGTTCTGTCCGTTCTTAAAATGAAACAAAGGAATAAATGTTTCATACTTTGAATAAACTTCATTGAATAATATAATTGCCATCGTTATTTATCACTTCTTGCCAGCGTGATGGCAATTTGTATATCACATTTTTTAAAAATGTCTTATCTCTAGAGGCCAAAAATTGAACCAGTGCTTGTTTAATACCTTCTTCTTTCTTGAATTATTTACCCTGAAAAGAATTTTGTAAGGACAGAAACAAATGATAACCGGAAGGTGTTAGGTCCGAGAAGTATGGTGGATGCGACAGAATTTGTCAGCCTAGCTCTGCGACTTTCTGACAAGTTCCCAAAACAGGCATATTGGACATCGTCGGCCATTTTTCTTGGAGTGCTGTTTTTAATTCATCCAATTGCTGACAGTATCTCCGAATTTAGCCTTTCGATTGGTTTCAACAGCGCAAAATGTATTGGTCCTCGAATGTCCCACCATACACAACATTTTCTTCTTCAGGTGCAACTTCGGTTTAGAAGTGGAGGGGGTAGGTTTTTCGGGTTCACAATATGCTCCTTTTCTTATGAAGTTGTCATAGGTAATCCACTTTTCATCCCCAGTTATGATCCGGCTAAAGAAGGGTTCGATTTTGTTGCGTGCGAGTAGAGATGTCCATATGATGATTCGATCATTCAAATTCTTCCCACTTTACTTATGTGACATCCATCTTGAATACTTCCATACAAACCCTAGTTTCCGAAATGGTTTGTTAAGCTGAATCAAGTCTTTCCGCAATCTCCGATGTTGTCAAAAAAGGATTTTGCTCTAACATGATCTTGACAGTATCGTCGTCGATCAAAGATGGTCGCCCAGTGCGTGGCTTATCAGAAAGGTCGAAATCACCTACTTGAAATTTTTCGAACCATCTTCTGCATGTTCTATCAGAAACTGTACCTTCACCAAACACTTTCAATAAATTTCTACACGCTTTTGTTGGAATTCGTACAAAATATAGCGACATAAATGAAGTTTATCGGTAGCCATGAGTATACGATCACGTCTCACTTAATACAAACAAGAATGATCTTCGTTTTAGTTCATCTGCGACGTCAATGTGTATACATTATTAACGATCAAAAGAGAGAGCCAAATATTCGTCACACGAATATGCGAATACTTGTTGAAACTGATTGTAACCGGAACAGACAGAACTTTCTGGTAGACCTAATATAACTTCTTTTTTCTCTGAAACACGACGGTCCTAATATCGCAGCAATTCTCGAACTCGAGTTCCATCAAACTCTTCTCACACAATTCGAAACTCGAATCGGGGTTCACTCGTCCCACATAAACTCTATTATCCACGACGGTATTCGGTCCGCGGCGTATTTGGGGGGAAAAAATTCAAAGGCGTCTTCATTTCCAGCCGACAACGGAATTTCGCCCTGGCGCGGATTCGTTTCACCGACGAAGGGCGTCTCTCCGTGAAGCATTCGTTCATTTTCTCTACTCGCTGATCAGCTGAAAACGCGTTGGCTCGCGTGAAACGAGAAGACCGTACCGACGAAACTCCTCTTTTCTCCGCGCTCGTTGTCGTTCCCTTTTTTCCTCCCATTTTTTCCTCCCGTTTTTCCTTTTTTAATTCCCGGCATCGGCGTGGCTACGGGGTCCAGGAAACGCGGTGCTTTCTCGCCGCCGGTGTAATTTGTCGCATAATCGTACCGATGTACGAGTCCCGTTCCCTTTTCACCCCCTTCTCGCCCGGCCGCAACCCCCTGGCTGTATATTAATTACGCGCTCTTCCGAACACGCTCCACGCCGCCTGTATTTTCGGTCAAATCGTAAAACAACGCGGCCCGGGCAACAATGGCCCTGATTTATTTCAGTAATTTAACTAACCCGCCAAACCGGCGCGCCCGTCGTTTCACGACCCATCGAATTCACCCTTTTTTCCACCCCTCCTTCTGTTACGCGTCGCGCCTTCGCACCAAGTCGCAACCGTGCCGAATATTAAAGCCAGGCCGCGAATTAAAAGTGTATTTTACGACTGGACGCCTCCTCTATGGAACGTTGATATTGCCGACACCCTGTCTCCTTCTCTCCCTCTCTCTCTCTCGCCTCGTCACACCCTCGAGCATCAGCGCAACCCCCTGTATGGCTAAGACGCGTCGGATGTGGAACGCGTCGGGCGTGGTGTTTGTTCGCTGTACTCGTGTAAATGAGTATTCGGGACTGTTTATGATGTATGTTTATCGAAAGGATTTGTGGAACGGTCGCGAGTCGGGTGGAATGGCGGAATTGTTTCGGGGGTGTTTATGAGAAGCGGAAAGTTTGATTACTGTTAACCACCAGCTCGTATTGTCGACTCGTTCGCTACCATGCTTTTCGATATTTCGATTTATTTCACAGTTTGTGCTTTCTGCTTCAGTGGTGAAACACATTGGTAGTTGTCATCGAGGAAAACGCGGAACACGATTCGCCGATGTTGTATCGTCGTAGGTGACTTTTAATAATTTTTAATATTTAGATTTTACCGAACGTCGCGAGAGGTTTGAGTCTCGTATAGAATACTAGTTTCGATCTGATTTGAAATTCGATTTTGTAAAAGGTGTTTTGGGATAGCGCGAAGGGTTATTTCTCGTACGATCTTCGAAAACAACGTTTTGTTTATCAAAAATCTCTATCAACTGTCTTCGCTTAAACGCTTGGTTCCTTAGAAGCTATCAACAACTATGTTTAGAGTTTTTACTTTTTTCGGGGCCCTACGCTTTTGATCGGTCATAAAAATATTTGTCAGCAGTCAATAAGGCCCATCTCTCAGCAACTGGCAAGCTGAGTTCGTCGAATATTTTCTTGCAACTTGATTTTTTATTTAGTTTCTATCGCGAGATGTGACATTAACCAAGATTTTCTAAAATCTATTTGTAAGAAAGTGCTTCTAACAATTATTAGAAGCTATCAACCCTACGTTTGGATTTTTTCCCCCTTTTAGGGAATCTTCGTTCTCGATCGGTCATAAAAATATTTGTCAGCAGTCAATAAGGCCCATCTGTCAGTAACCAGCAAGCTGAGTTCCTCGAATATTTTCTTATAACAAGAGTTTTTATTTAGTTTCTATCACGAGGAGCGGGATTTACCAAGATTTTCTGAAATCTATTTGTAAGAAAGTTCTTCTAACAATTATTAGAAGCAATAAACCCCTATGTTTGGATTTTTTCCCTTTTAGGGGATCTTCATTCTCGATTAGTCATAAAAATATTTGTCAATGGTCGATGAGACCCATCTGTCAGCAACTGGCAGACTGAATTCCTCGAATATTTTCTTGCAACTTGAGTTTGTATTCAGTTTCTATCGCGAGATGTGACATTAACCAAGATTTTCTAAAATCTATTTGTAAGAAAGTGCTTCTAACAATTATTAGAAGCAATAAACCCCCTATGTTTGGATTTTTTCCCCTTTCAGAGGATCTTCGTTCTCGATCATTCATAAAAATATTTGTCACTGGTCGATGAGGCCCATCTGTCAGCAACTGGCAGACTGAGTTCCTCGAATATTTTCTTGCAACTTGAGTTTGTATTCAGTTTCTATCACGAGATGCGGGGTTTACCGAATTAACTCTAGATCTTTTTGGAAGAAAGTTCTTCTAAACGTGGAGTTTCGCTCTCACCATGGTCTTTACCATCTATAGAAACAACAGATACACGTGTCGATGTATACCTATACGTTATTACGTTTCATCGAGACACTAGGAGAGCTGCAGGCAGCCTTCAGACGCAGCAGTCTACGGACGCTTTTTTCCAAGCGTCGGCAATTAGTCGTTGATATGACTGGTTGGAGGACGAAGGCACGACCCTTGAGGACGTCCTCCGTGTTCTCTCCGAGGATCGAATTATCTGCTTAATGGCTGGTAATTGCTGCGGAGCTGCACTTACCGCGGCTACTGCTACTCGCGCTTCCACTCGGCGCAATTCGAACCTTCGTTCGAGGGACAACCGCACTTCCGGCGCGTCGTTAGAACGGTCTAACGAAATTTTCCAACCTGCCAGAAGCCCGGGCTCATCCTCTTTTATTCCCTAATTACCACCTTCTGCATCTCCACGCAAGGATCGCTTTAACGTACCTCGCGTTTCCCACCGGCAGTGTATCGTCGCGGTTTAAGGGCGGTTCCGTCTAATAAGGGTTCGACGTTAAGGGTTGCTCGTATTAACGATACAACGATTGCGTGACGAGACGATGTTCGCTCACGCTGTACGTCAAACTAACCAAGTGCAGCTGATCCTTGTTTCCAACATCTTCGTTTATTTAGCTACGGACTACTGTGGATCGAGCGAGTCAACGCGTAATCATGCAAACAACGTTAGTATATTGAAGTATAGTGTATCGGGAATGATTAACCCTTTGGGGACGAATGTCGTAATATACGTGGAAGATTTCTAATTTTTCAGATTGAAAGCTGCTTGGAATACAGTGAGAAATAATTTTAGCATCGTCATCAAAGTCGTAAATATTTTTTAATTCGGAGAATTTCCTTCCATTTGGTGTTTTTAATCGTTTAGTATATGTATCGAATGTATCGTTAGATCGTTTCTCGTTCGCAAAGGGTTAACACAGTGCTGGTTTTATGATCTGATATATGTTATATATTATACGACTAAATACTTTACAATATTTCAATGCTGGTGAAATTCTTATGAAATCTAAAATCTCGAATGATCTTATTAAGCGCGAATTATAATTATCCAGTTAACTGTGGGACCCCTTTTTGAGAACGCGTATCTATGTCGCGAAAAACGTGAATTCGTCTCAAATTTTTCATATTTTTTATTTGTTCGTTTTATTCCGACCTGGCATCGAAATATTTTAAACATGAAATTTGAGAATATATTTTGTCTTTCACAAAAATTGCAATGCAAATAGTCTTTTTATGCATTACTCCATGACGAGTATGATCGCCAATCACAGTTAACTGGTTAATTATGATTTTCACTTAATATGATCATTCGAAGTTTTCGATATCATAAGAATTTTACCGGTGTTGAAATATTGTAAAGTATTCAGTCGTATGACGAACGCAGTTTATTTTTGTGAATTGAAATCTATGACGGTCTAAACTTTTTATAGAACAGAGGGTGATGTACGAGATAGGGATGATGGATTTCTAATTTTGGAATTGCGAATTCCGAGTTAGCTATTTTTAGAAGCTAGAACGAGAAGAGATCGATGCTGGTGCCTTTTTCATCGCGTCGAAGACGATCTAGGGAATTTTTGGATGGTACTAGATTATGTTTAATTTCAGATATCTATAATAAACTGTGATTGGAATATTAGGGTAGTAACGAACTCGGTGAATTTAATGGTTTAGTCGCGTGACGTGAATCTTGAAAAATTCAAGAATTAGAGAAACCAACGCATATACGATAGGATAAAAGCAGGAAAATAAATGAATATTATATTTTTTTAAATATTTTCTGTACATCGAATTTCCGCGCGGTTTAATGAATTTGATATTCGGTGGTATAATAAAACCTCTGGTAATAAGATTCTTGCGTTGTATCAAATTTTGATTCCTGGGAAATGGTTTTAATGATTTTTATAATCCGACCGATTTTATATCCCGAGATTTACATTCTGTTAAAATTGAAATATTACTGGCAGAATTGGCCATAATATCGCTTTATCAATTGTTCTACAAGAGAGAGATTTTAACATGCTTTAATCAACGATATTTCACCCGTGCAGAGATTTTGTTTCATCTCACTTTTGAAGGGCCACGATGAGCATTATTTTCAAAATTTATACTGTTAATTCTCGCCGTCCAGAATTGATTAAAACTTTTACTCCGTGTGTTTCTACGTGTGGTTTCGACAGAACTTTGTGGTAGTTAGTCTCGAGCAAAATGCAATTCTTGCGGTTGGTACCGTGGTGTGCAAATGTACACAACGCTTAGTACGCGTCTGGCAACAAAAGATCGTTGTAATAAAATCCTCGAAACGTGACATAATCCGTAAAACGTGATTTTCGAATTATCACTTGAAATATCCATTAACAACATCACGCGTAATAATTAAAAAATATTATACTATTCTGTATTCCTAATTATCTATATCGCAAAAGAATTTCACATTTTTCCTAAAATTTTCTTCATGCTATTAACATTTCTTTCATATATACAATATCCTATTAAAATATTAGGTTGGTGCATATGAAATGTCGGATTTTTTTACATGCGAACGTTTGTCTTCCTGTTTTCGTTATACTTTTGGTTTTGACGTAACTTCGTTTATAGTCGTAGTGTCCATTGCCAGAGTCACATTTCAACAAAGGAGATTTTCTCGAAAGTGTTCCCTTTTGTTATTTGATTTGAATTTTGTACCGATATGAATCTAAACGATATTCGTATAATTTTTTTGTATGAGTATAAACATGGTAATAATGCTGCAAAAGCTACACGCAACATAAACCAAGCGTTTGGGGAGAATACAGTTAATGATCGAAAAGTGCAGCGTTGGTTTGAAAATTTAGGTCCGGTGATTTTTCACTACAAAATGATCCGCGTGGGAGACCCAAAACGTCTGCGAAAAATGATGATCCGAAGGCATTGGTGGAAGCGGATCCAACTGTATCCACGAGGGAACAGGCTACCAGTATGAAAATTGACCATACAACAATATTGCGACATTTTTCTGAAATTGGCAAGGTGAAGAAAATGGATAAGTGGGTACCGCACGAACTAACTGAGCGAAATAAGCTGGATCGGTTGAACGTATGCTCATCGTTGCTATCCCGATTTCATCGAGAGCCATTGAAATATGAAGTTTTGCAGCACCAAGCCTATTCACCGGATCTCTCGCCAATCGACTTTCATATTTTTAAACATTTAGAACTGTTTTTACGAGCTAAACAGTATGAAAATGAAGAGAGTTTGAAAAATTCGATATCAGAGTTTATTGATTCTAAAGATCAGAATTTTTTTAAGACAGGCATCTATGCTCTAAAGTCTCGTTGGGAAAAGTGTATCGAAGCGAATGGAGCATATTTTCATTGAATAAACAGGTTTTGAAAAAAGATATACAGTTTTATATATTCACTTAAAAATCCGGCATTTCGTATGCACCAACCTAATACAACGAAATATTTAACTGCTTTCTATAAAGAAAATGGAATTCTTCGATTTAAAAACTATACTTGAAATAAACTTATAATATTCCAAAGATTCTAATTTATTACAAATCAAGCGTTCGATAATTCAATCTCCTAATAATCCGTAACTTTTATATGATTCTTACGATTCTTGTGAACGTTCTTTCCATTCGATTTCTTAGTATATCCGTTGAACAACTCTCGTAAGCTCTCGTATACTTCCGTGAACTCCAAAGTGTCCGTATGATTCGCTTGCTATCCAAACGATGAGAATTTAGCTAGCTCGATCGTGGCAGTCGCTGTTCGTGTTTGCAATCCCTTCCAGGTAAGGGAGCACCGGGCGTCTGTGTTCGTTAATTCCACGGTGGTGAGGTTCGTTCGTTAATCTCGACCGCCTTTTCCAGGTTCAGTTCAGTGGCCCACGGCATAGGACAATAACGCGGTTGATTGTAATAGAGCCTCTGGTGCTGGTATTAGAGGCTCATTGTTCCGCAGAAGCGGCCCCCTTTCGCTTCTTCTCCTTCAACTTATTCCAACTCCTAACGTCGATGCACGTTTCTTTTAACCGCGGATTGAAACGCTTCCAGAAATACCTGTTAATAATTGTTGCATAAAAGTTCTGCTTCAAACGGTTAATTAGAGCTGAAATTATATCGCGACTGCTACGGCGATGAAATTTTTCATACCTGTCAGTCTTGATTATTTTTCTAGTAATTTTCGAAATGACTCTTTTGATTCTCTACTGTTTATAGTTACGTTCGTGCATACTCGTATATCGATTCTATTTTGATTAGATCAATCATTATATCGATATCTTCATTCGCTTTTTGGTACTGAAATAAATATGGATATTTATATATCTTTATTTTTTGATCCTTCATAATTGTTATAGAAAATAATAGTTTTTTGAAGTTGAAGAAAGACAATTTCTTACTATAATAACTAATAATTTCTTTACTTTTATTATATATTCACGCTTTGCATAAATTATTTCTAATAATTTTTATATTCTTTTTCAATTCAATTATATTTAAACCTTCCTAGAATGTTTCATTTTTATTGAAATATTCTTATTACCCTTTGACTTTATAAATATCTGTACAATAGTGAAAATAATATTCTACAATAATTTATAAATCATTCTAATTGTATTGTAGCAGCCATTGGCAGGTATAATATTAAAATTTGACATGCAAATGGTAAAGGAGGTTTATGGAACGCGACACTTCATAACTGTTTTTGAGGAAGTCGCCTTATACTTTAGCGAAAGTTTTTACGCCGATATTAGGGTAAAACCAGTTTTCAGGCTTAGTTAATTACGGCCTCAACAGTTCATAAGCGTACCATAAACCCTGAGCTTTCCCGAAAGGCCCACAGGTCAAAAACCCCATGCATTCCTTCCTTTCGAAAGCGTACTCCCGCGAAACGAAACCATTACCATTAACCATTAACCAATCAGAGGTGACTTTTTAGCGAAACGAGAAATTCGTCGAAAATCGACCGAGTGCGCTAAAATCAATCTATAAAGTCTATAAGTCAAGAAGATGTACCAACTATAAAATCTCAGCTTTGAAAACTAAACATTTAAAGTAAGAGTCTATCTCCTATCCGAGAGATTCCCTTACATCCTCCAGTATATCTATATAAATTTTGAAATATATAAATTCCTGCAGTAGAGTTTCTATTTGAATCTTTAACATCTGCGCCTGCGCGTACTTCGTGATTTCGCGCCGATATTCTTGTCCGATATCGATAAACTTATTGAGCGCGCATGCGTAAATTGTCACGTGACCGCGTATGCGCAGGCAGTCCGCCATGATGTTGGTATTCCCGCGCGTATCCGCGAGTGTGTGCAGGAGAAATTTCGAGAAAAGACGATAAATTTCAGTGAAAGTGAACGGTACATACCATACCGACGTGAAAATAGGATAAACATTCAACGTGTGTCAATTCCGAGCAATACTGTCACGGTACAACGTTCTGCGAACGGTGAGTTTCACGCATTATTTCTCCGGCCTGCCATTACGTCGTGATGGTGAATGGTTCGAAACGACGCAACACGAATGATCGATTGTATGTTGCTATTTCCACCACGAGTATACTGACCGCGAGCATACTGAACGTTACAGTAACACGTCAGTCACTAATGTAGCGCAATACGTTACAATTGCCAAAGATTTAGAGCATAATAGTTTCCGTAGAGTACCAGCATTTCAATCAATCTTTTCGTGCAAATCGATACATATTACAGAGCCGTAGAATTCTATACTTCGTTCAGGATTGTTAGATCTCTACACTTCGTATATTTAGTACCAATTCACGATTCACATTTTCGATCACCAGTAACGTTGTAATCTTATTTCGCACTGAATCGGTAACATTGGAAACGACAATTGTGAGAACGTCTTCATATCTGCTTTATCGGTTAAGAAGGTTACGATAAATATGGTTCGTAAATTCGCGACTGTAGATGGCATAACGAAACTTGCACTTCTACGCGATCAGTGTTCCATAACGTGATAGAAGCTCTCGTATCGTGATAATATTACATCTATATATTTATACCTATATCTCGTTTGTAGACAAGAGAATCGAATAGCGTGAATTATCGAGTAAATTATTAATCGAAAGGAATCAATAAGTGCACCGCGAGTGTAAAACCAATTCGAGATGTATTTAGTCGAATTTCTTAGAACTCGCTGGCGAGATCCCATGCTAAAGACACGTCGCAATTAAACACAAAGCGGCGCGTCTCGGGCGTCGTTTCACGGCAAGAAAATCGCAGTAGCGTCTCTCTATTCAGCAGCACCCTTTGCCTCTTTCACCGATAATCCATTGTAGGAGCCCTCGCGAGTGTTTCGCGATGAATCGCGTTTTATGCCCGCGTATTCATACCGTCTCTCCCTACCAGAGGATACTTATCAAGGCAGCGTGATATACACGAGAAGGAGGAAGCATCGCTGCAGCCTGTTGACCCGTATTCGTCGGCCTCTTAAACGGGATCTCCCGTCCCGACGACCTGTCAAGGCTCGCCATGCCTCGAACTTGATTTTACACAGCGTCGACGCGTTCTTATCGAGTGTTCGAGCCTTTTCGATATCGCACGCACGCTCGCATACGCTTCGAACGCACATACGACGCGACGCCGGTCGTCCCTTTCGTCTCGCACGTCGCGCAGCCTTGACCTTGCGCTCTCTCCTTGGAACTTTGCCACCGTGGAATTAAAAGCGACGCGACGCCTCGCGTCTCGAAGCCACGTCTCCTCGACGGGGACCAATTGAAGCGAAGTTCGCTCGGCGTTGCTCGCGACGGACGTGAGGCGAGTTTTCATCCGGAGAAATTTCGGTTGGGACACAGGTGACTCGTCCGTTGATGGTCCCGAGCAGGTATGATGATGTTTGAAGTTTGCAGAGTGATTCGAATAATACGGTTTCGCGATGGATTTGATAATCTGTGGAATCAGGGCTAGTCGAATGTTTAGACGCGTGTGTGCGATGTTAACACGCGCTGGAGCTCGGTTTTCGATGCACATATGGCTTTGCGTGGATGTTGCTGTCTATGTTGTGTTGTCTCATTAGTTAATCATGGATTGTCCAGTACTCCTTCCTCATTTTCTTTAGGGAATTACTTGGATTATAATGGATACTGTTGTTTTCATGATAGAAATATCGAACTAATTAAAATGACCGCTTTTAAATTTATTGGAAATATATTTGCTTCGGAAAAAAAATTACATATGTATACTTAATTATTTGTATTATTATCTGTTTAGTTTCTATATATATTAGTTACATAAGCTATTTAGATACACCTTTCAGGTTGGTAGTTCTATAGTTACTGAATTTTATTAGATAGATGTTCATTGGCTAATCGGTCAATATTATGTTAATTATGGATTATCATCGAGTATTCATTCCTCATTTTCTTTAAGGAATTACTTGGCTTATAACGAATACTGTTATTTTCATGAGAAATACCAAACTAATTAAAATAATCACTTTTAAATTTGTTGGAAATATATAGCAACTTCTGAAAAAATTAAGATCGCAGTTAGATATATATACTTATTTATTTGTATTATTATCTGTTTAATTTTTATACATATTAGTTGCATAGAATATTTAGATACATCTTTCAAGTTGGTAGTTCTATAGTTACTAAATTTTATTACATAGATGCTGATTGGCTAATCGGTCAATATTACGTTAATTATGGATTATCGAGTGTTTGTTCTTCATTTTTTTTAGGCAATAACTTGGCTTATAATGGATACTATTATTTTCATGATAGAAATATCAAACTAATTAAAATAATCACTCTTAAATTTATTGAAAATATATAACAGCTTCTGAAAAAATTAGGATCATAGATACATATGTATACTTAATTATTTGTATTATTATCTGTTGAGTTTTTATACATATTAGTTGCATAGAATATTTAGATACATCTTTCAGGTTGGTACTTCTATTGTTACTGAATTTTATTTGATAGATGCTAATTGGCTAATCGGTCAATATTGTAAATTATTTTTCAATTGTATCGTAATATCATTTTTCAGCATTATACCTCGAACTGGTTAACATTCTTTGTAATTTTTAGAGCACCAAAATGCATTTTACACGTACCTACATTAGATTTGTACGAAGTAGAACTACAGAATTAATTTATTTAAAAATTATCAACTAATGTAAGCCATGTATAGATTCGAACGTCAAATTCTGAATCCTCGAAAATTCTGAGGTAAATTCCGAGCTTTATTGATGTTACGTCTGAGGCGTGGGTCTATCAGGAAGCCTGCCCGATAAATCCTTTACTTAACAGGCTCCCAGTTCCATTGTCCTTTATTCTCCCATTCTTCGTTAAAACGCCTACATATTGACTAGTCGTGCTATAGATTGTCATTTAGAGCGACATTAATATCGCGATATAAATCACACTTTCCCTTCATCTCGCGTGTCTCGATAATTTCCAGAAGATCGAAATCTTTTGGAAAATCTCTCGCGTACCTGCGATGTTATAATACCGAAATAATCAGAAATTTCGTTTCTCGAAAATCCTGTCAAGCGGAATACTTGTCCACGCGTCGATCTATCAAACGAAATTACCAGCTGCATCGATAAGTGATCGATTGTAACGTCGAATAATGGGACACCTGAACTTGCAGCGCTATAAATATTTCACTACCATTGTTCCATCCATTACCTTCCGACTGTTCTATTATCGTCTATTCGAAAGACACGTGGCTCGATAATTACCGTCGTCGGTGCATATTTTCGCGTTGAATTTCATAACTCGCAGGAAACGTCAAACATTGATCGATCAATATATGATCCGGCAGGTTTCATTGGCTTGGCACGACGTTACAGGTCCCTTTATTAAATTTTATCCGACTTTCACAGACTGAAACGTCTGTCCAGCTCGTCCGAATTCTTGCAATTATCTCTCAGGCCTCGAGTATCTCGTTGTTCTTCGACGTGCAGCGAAACACCGTTGTATTTTTCTTGCGTCCAGGATAATCGTTGAAAATTTCTCGAGCGAATCAAACAGGACAAAGAAAACTTTACTCGGTAATGGAATATTATACGATGTAGGTGTTACATGACTAAGCCATTCCATAAATAACGTGACACCTTCGTGTACATCACGTGAAAATAATTAACGAGTGATCAATTTTTTCGATCCTTTAAATTTGTAAAAACTTAAGAAAATAAAATTCCTTTTTTTTCCACGTTCTTCATTTTAATTATTCGATGTTTAAGTATTCTTTTTAGTAGAAATTAAATTCCTTTTTCTACTCCACTTTTTACTTAATATTTATGAAATTCCTGTAGCGAAGAGCTCTGGTAGTTTAAAGCGAGCTTTTAAAAATATCGCACCGTTTATGGGAAGGATTAATATGATAAATTAATTTCTTAATGGTGGTAGAAATTGTTACAGAATATCATCGTGTACTTCACGAAAAATTCTGTTAAATTTGCTATTTAGAATTCTTAGCTCGAGATCGATTTCGAGAAAGGAATGCATCCTGATGTACATATACAGTGAGCAATTTAATAAAGCTGAATTTAATAAACCTTTGTTGGCCATTTTACCTTCAGAATGCTATTTCGAGTATTATTTCGTGATTTTGATTTTTCTTTGTCTTTGAGATTCCTTGGGTACCAAACGTGCTTGAAATTCCTGAAGTATGAAATTAGATTCCTTACGCTTTCACGACTCGTGTTCCATCCATTATTATTATTATGATTGTTATTATTATTCGAGCCTCAGGGCTCAAGATACGCTTACTTGGAATAGTCTTCGTTCATACGAGGCAGCCTTAACGTAAAAGTATTTTCGCGATTATACGCTTGAAATATTGAACGCGTATTAATAATTCGCTTCACCTGATTTCAATTAAGCTTAAAATTCATGCTTCCGTTTCGTTCGTGTAAATATCAGACATGGTTGTAAATCGTGTCACCGTTCACCTGAAGTTTCAGTGAAATTCCGACGAAAAATAATTACAAAGGTGAAATTACACGATTGCGAAATATTACGTTTTACCTCTTTGCATTTCATTATCGAACTACGAAAGTTTGTTATTTTGTTAGTTACGAATGTATATTTTTATAGAGGATAGACGAAGAAACGGGGAGGAAATTTGATTTCAATTAATGGATTCCGAATATCTATTCTTCATCTTCTCGTTTCAGCGTATCGTATCTATAAACGTTCGCAGTCTACTTGCCATACCACTCAGATATATCTATAATATTTTGTTCCCTTTGATGTTCGAAATACATAGAAATGCTTTCAAAAATATTGTGATTTCTCATTCCTAGTTGAAACTTCTCGGGGCTTTATGTTTTCGTTTCATCTAACATGGTCTGGCAATACATTTCTCTCGCAGTCAAAGGATAATAATATCCTTTTCATAACAACGAATCGAATATCGACAAGAGGATTAGATTTTCCTCGAACTTTTAATCAAATCTACAAAAGACTGCATTAATTTTTATCCTGTCTTTTATCTCAATGTCTTCCAAAATAAAGAATCATTTCTCGTTTCAATTTTAATTCATAATTGTCATTAGTCCTCTATCGATGATAGTCATATCATTCATATCATTCATTCAGACATTATGAAATTTTTGGCGAGAAAGAAATTGCAACTAGATCGTACATGGTTCGTTTCATCCTTTTTATAAGATCGATTTGTTTAAAACAGTCTATACAACTCACTGCGAGTCTTCGATTGTTTAAAAATTTATTTTACCTCCGTTCGCTGTTTCGGATATCGAATAAAAATTCCTGCGCTCCGATTTGCAACGGCGAACGTGCTAAATTGGCAAACGTTAGCACGCGTCCAACGAATTAATCCGATCCGATAGTTACAAAGACCCTAGTCGCTCGCGAAACATTCATTAAATCGGGACTGCACAATGACCAAGTCGCGCTTTACGATCTTACGTGTAACAGTTTCACAAAGTGCCTTTAAGCGTTTCCATTACCCGGCTGTATTCAATCCAACCCAATTCTCAAAGCGCATTTATCAAATAAGCGTTACGTGCACCTCGAGCACAAGCCATGGCTGGCAGAGGAATATCGAATCGTAGCCGAAATCACTGGAACGTAACGTTCTCTTTCCACGTTCCTCGAGAATAACATTCTTATACGGCTACTTCGTTGGATGAGAATTCGAGAGACTTTTCACTGCGATTCTGCACCAAATAAATATGGACAGAATGCGACAATAATATATTTACCTTTAAAAAAAGAAAAGCACAAAGTATATTTACACGAAGGATAATATATTGAAATGATAAATCGGTTCTCTCTTTTCACACTCTTTTCTCACTTTTTCATTTTCCTTGAATGATAGCTACTTTTAACGCCTTGAATGCCACATCAATTTTACAGGGATTGTCGTGGCGTCACGATGAATTTTCTGTTATGCGATACATATGATGATGAAATATTCTTTTCAATAGATAAGTTATAGTGTTTAACCATGTTTGACATGTTAATTGCGACGCTGGTGACCCTCGTGGCGGTGGAGTCGGATTAAATTATAAATATTGTCATTTTTTTAAATTATATATTAGGTTGGTGCATATGACATGCCGGATTTTTAAGTGAATATATAAAACTGCATATCTTTTTTCAAAAGCTGTTTATTCAATCAAAATATGCTCCATTCGCTTCGATACACTTTTCCCAACGAGACTTTAGAGCATAGGTGCCGGTCTTAAAAAAATTCTGATCTTTAGAATCAATAAACTCTGATATCGAATTTTTCAAACTGTCTTCATTTTCATACTGTTTAGCTCGTAAAAACAGTTCTAAATGTTTATAAAAATGAAAGTCGGTTGGCGAGAGATCCGGTGAATAGGCTGAGTGCTGCAAAACTTCATATTTCAATGGCTCTCGATGAAATCGGGATAGCAACGATGAGCATACGTTCAACCGATCCAGCTTATTTCGCTCAGTTAGTTCGTGCGGTACCCACTTATCCATTTTCTTCATCTTGCTAATTCGGAAAAATGTCTCAATATTGTTGTATGGTCAATTTTCATCCTGGTAGCCTGTTCCCTCGTGGATACAGTTGGATCCGCTTCCACCAATGCCTTCGGATCATCATTTTTCACAGACGTTTTGGGTCTCCCACGCGGATCATTTTGTAGTGAAAAATCACCGGACTTAAATTTTTCAAACCAACGCTGCACTTTTCGATCATTAACTGTATTCTCCCCAAACGCTTGGTTTATGTTGCGTGCAGCTTTTGCAGCATTATTACCATGTTTATACTCATACAAAAAAATTATACGAATATCGTTTAGATTCATATCGGTACAAAATTCAAATCAAATAACAAAAGGGAACACTTTCGAGAAAATCTCCTTTGTTGAAATGTGACTCTAGCAATGGACAGTACGACTATAAACGAGGTTACGTCAAAACCAAAAGTATAACGAAAACAGGAAGACAAACGTTCGCATGTAAAAAAATCCGACATTTTATATGCGCTAACCTAATATATTTCTATCATGCACCTCATGGCGTCACTGCGACGTTGATTACCAGTCATCGTTGACCCCCGTGACATTCAATTTGTTAAAACGCATCCTTCAGAAATTGCTGTGTGTTTAATATACAATACACTTGTATTTCGTCGTTATCGGACGTTGAATAGGAAAAATATCTTCTTAGCCAAGATGGCGCGAAGGGATATGGACCGAAAGAACTCAAAAGGGTCTTGCTTGAAGGTTTATTTTACATTATTTCTCTCTGTTTGAATTTCTTAAAAACTATCGATTCTTTACATTTGGAGGTTTTCCTCTCTTCGGAGTTCTATACTCTCGATTGTTTACAGAACGATCGAAAATTTACTCGAGCATAGTTTTATGGCGACCCCTTTGTCAGTGGTCATTGGAAAACTGGGTTCGTGGGATATTTTCTTACAATATCTTGAACAGTGGAAAAACAAAGGCGGAAGATAGTAACACGCATGCAACAAACGTGCAACGGTTCATTCCTCGATATATCGCAAACAAACCTTGTTACAACGAAACGAAAGTTGAGCGATTTCCACGCCATTAATTCCAATTCCATTCGTCACTCTCTACACGCGTATTCCTGGCTCGAAATTCAATGGACTCTGTCGATTAAACGAGTAAATAGATAAACAAACACGAGACGCAAAGCTTGATCTCCACTCGTCTGCCGGCTCGAATATCTCTCTCCACATTTCACCATTCCACTCGAACCTCACCCTCGTTAAATAAAAACCCACGACTCCTCGTGTTCCTCGTCGAACGCGTCGAGAGTGCATGGTAAAATACAGCCGCCGAAGACCGCGAGCATGGAACGCAACGAGACTATGAAACGCAGTGGAAACTTGGGAACTATCCGCGAAAGCGGCAAGAAAGGAACACCGAATCCAATTCGGCCGACGAACGGTTAACTCGCGTGGAGGCAAAAACAATTGTTCAACACGGCCGTCGTTCTTTCTGGCCACCAAGGATCCCTTTAATCCCGTAACTTTGTTCAGGGCAAATCCTCCTCGCGTCGTTTGCTGGCCCAGCGAGTTTTCTCGGATCGGGTCTCTTGTTTTCATTCGTTTCCAAGACCTGAGTCAAGGGGACTACGACCAAGGACCCCTGATTCGCGGAAAAAGATTTCAAATCCTCGACAGACGACGTGACAATTAGCCAAACTCAAAAACTCAAGAAACATCTTCATTCTTAGGTAAATTAAACTAAAATACACGTGTTCGTCCTATCCCTTCATCCTCAAGGATCGAAGGCCCAAACACTAGGGCAGATTAGTTTAATTCTTTACGGTCTCATACTTCACCGTCGCCTAAAACTTCTATATTACCACTCGATCACTTCTAGTAAACTTCGCAATAGACAAAAGGATAATTAGCACGAATCCTTCCGAACATTTCCTTCTATCAATAGACTAGACGTGGCACATTTGCTAACCATGTGCACCTTTGAACGTCAAGCCTCCGAGTCTTGGGACTTAGAACTTGGGACTTTATATCTTTATTATCAGCATCCCTCAGCTTCCTCCCCATTACTCGAGTCAATTCCTCATAAACGATCTTAACCTAATATAAGCTGTTTTCATAACCGATGTAAGGGCCAACCAGTACTCTGCCCAATATATTTTGGAAAATTACATCAAAAAATTAAATAATTATGTTTATAATATTGAATTGTTATGTTTTTAACACTAGGTTTACGGTTTTTTTTGTATACCTATTTCTATGGACACCCGTCAGATTTAGGGTAAAGAAAACCACGTATTTTCTTTAAAAAACAAACGATGGGTTTAATTTAAAAACAATCGCAATATTAACAGACTTAATATAAGTTAATTAAATCTGTTAATATCGTATAATTGAAGCAACCCATCCGTCAAATTGAGGGGTCCCGTAAATCTAGTGTTAATATTGAATGTCTGTTTATAACGTTGAGAATTGAAAAATAAACCTATTTAGTACTATTTTGTGAAATACAAGTGTGACCCACGGTGATGCACGTCACCCCACGGAACAGACACGTGCGCCCCACCGGTGATGCACGTCGGCGTCAACGTGTTAATTTTGAAACAGTCCAAACCTCGTCCGAATACCTTGCTTTCAAATTTCAAATTTCAAACGGAACAACCTCCATCGCGAGGTTTTACGAATTTTCGTAAAATCAACTTTTTCGCGGGCTTCCACGTTTCCAATAGCGCGTGTGTGTGTTTACACACGTCCTGGCTGCGTGTCTAGTTTCCAGTCGGGTCTCTGGGACTGGTGGCCGAGCCGACAATCTCATCTCCGCAGGAACACACGCGGCTCCTTCTCTGCAGCGAGGCCGATACTCGTAGCTCCTTAATTAACGTCTCTAACAACGTTGCACGTCCTTGCAGCGTAACTGGCTCGGTTACTGGAGCGAACACGAGCCAAGACTTTGGATATCGAGTGTGTTCGAGCGTTGTCAAGGAAGGCGGCGCGAAACTTCCCTTAAACCCTGCCGTTACGAGGTCGCTAGACCCCGGCAATCTAGCCTGCCACGGGGCTTCGTGTCGCGAACAACCGTTGTCTTTTTCTTCCCGTCCTTCTTTCCCTCTTCTTCCCCCTTTGTCCCGATGAAACTTCGTGCCCAGCCGGGAGTGGCTGACAAGGAAGACGGAGAGAAGCTCCTGAAGGAGGTTCCCGGGGAACACGGCGTGAGATTGAATGTTACTCTCTGACGAGATTCGGTGGAATTAAGAGAGGAACGCCTGGCCTCGACTCGCAAACCGACGGCATCCGGATCCGAGGATGCAGATGCGATGAATTTCTTGCGGCTTCGTGCCGGAAAGTTTACCCGATTGTTGCCTGTTCTGATAAAATGCAGCGGATGGAGAGGAGCGAAATGGAGTTGGGTGTTATTTTGGCAATGGAATCTTGAATGGGCTCTCGCGTTACCTAGAAACACCGGGTATTTCGGTCGAGCGGGATTTTCAGAGACAAGAAACTGTTTCCGCGAGAGATCAAGTATAATCGTTGGATCTCTGGAATTGTGGAATGCAGGGATAAGTTTCTCTGATATGGAAACTCCTGAAATTCGTTGCTTTTGACGTTTAACGTTTCGACTAAATTTTTTAAACGAAGCTTTCTTGGTGTGAACGAAATATTCGATATATTTATCATTCTTTTATCAACTATCGAATGTATTATACTCGAAAGTTTTAGAAAT
>NW_027471259.1:0-27368 GCF_051020765.1 Lasioglossum baleicum
AAGAAAAAAATGAGTTTATCAGTTATTTTACGCCATATTGTTTAAAACTAAATTTATTCAATGTAATTTTCACGATATCATAAAAAATGAACCATTATACGGTGGTTGTAATTTCAACATTATATGGAATTCATTTAGTGTTAATTGTGGTCATTTAGTAGTCTAGGTCGAAAATTTTTGCTATCGAATTTTTTTGGTTTCCATCGAATGACCGTGATTTTGCTTTCATAGAAATGAAAATAAAAAAAAAAAGCAAATTACTTGTACAACCCTGAGCATTATTATGAACTGATAGAAATGTGTAGAAGAAGAAATACAGTTTCCATAAAACGAATGTTACAGACCGATTTTATTTCAACGAAATCACTAGAAGAGTGAATAACAGGAAGAGGAAAAAATACCGCGACCGAATCTGTCTCTTGGCTGCAAATACCATGGATGAGATTCGTGAAAAATAAACTATATAAAATGTTCCATAAAACTACTTTAGATACTCCTGAATCCCACGTTTTCGATCGTTCCCCTAAAAGAGGAAGACCCAAAATATACGGAAATGTTAAGCTCTTCCTTTATACACCACCCCTAGACCAGTATCGGGAGAAAAGCTTAAAGATATTATGTCTTTACTACCACACATTCCACGAATTTTTCAGGAACATTTTGAAAATCTTAAAAACTCGAAATGATAAAAATGCATCACTTATTTCGAATCATTGATAAAAGTTCATGAATTATTTCATTAAGTTTATTGTTTCAAACAAAACTCATAGTTCTTTATTGATTTTAGTCATTTATAGGACATTTTAAGCTTTAAAAACAACATTTTCGTACGAAATTCACAGAAAATTTCGTATTCATAATAAATTTCCATTCTTTAATAGTTAAATTTCATAGTTAAATTCTAAAGAAGAATATTTGAAAATGTAAAAATGTAAAAATATTTTTCAATTTATGCAAATGCAATTCATTAAATATCTCGAAAGAAGAAATATCTGACTTGGACCACTTTCATAATTATGGGCTAATTATGGGCACTGCTACATGTAAGTAGATGTGCAACATACATTACGCATACGATGCCAAATGCTAGCAAAATTGGTTGTTCCGTTCATTAGCTAGTTTCGTGCCAATTCCCTTTCCTACTTTTTGGAAAAATAAATAGAGCAAAATATAATATGTCTTTGTAATTTAGAGAATTTTGAAAAAAATTCGACTATGGAGAAAATTGAAATAACATTCGATAGCTTCGATGGATTATAAAATCTCTGGACACATAGACCTTTGTTTCAACTAGATCCGAAATATGGTATCTGTAGTGAGAATAATCAATAAAAATGCCTTTTATAGCTTTCTTCCCAAGTTTCTTTAGTTTGCCTAGGTTTCTGGTGTATACTGCTGTATACTGCTGTACCAAAGCATCGAGTTTCTTGAGATCTAGCTTCCTGCCGGTCCTTTGCCAAAAGGTGTTGCATTCAAGACAGACGTTCAGCTTCTGTTGAAAATGTATGTTGCAATTTCTATAGCAAAATCCCACATTTTATTATTTAGACTTGCTGCATGTATTATCCTATCGTATCATAAGTGTAAGATTTACACGTTCAGATGCTCCATTCAATTGAGGAATGATGTATGAGGTATGGTGTACTGAATTCTTATTTCTCTGTTTTTACATGAAACTTTGAATTTATCACTTCTATATTGCCTCCATTTTCACAGCAAATTATCTCTGTTTTTAAATTGTGCTTCACCTTCAGCAATGAATTTTTTAACAAACTTTTTTATACAAATATATTTTTTATTTTAGGATGCCTTGTTTTCGTTCAGATAACACAGGACTCATAGAACTGAGCTTCTTTGATTTTTCATATCGATTGATGTATTCCTGCACACAAATTGGGCAAATTTTACAGTGCTACTTCATAATTTCCATTTTTTCAGTTAGAAGTACCTTCTTATTATTCCTCACATCAACTTCATAAGGCTTGTTGTTATTTTCTTTCCCTTAATTATGATATTGTTTTTGCGGTTGTCAATTTCACCAGTTGCGAGTATTTTCACAGATGTTTTACACAACACAACATAACTACTCCACCATTGTTTGTGCATTTCCATTATTATACGGACAGTATATTTTTCGATAGCTTTTTCACACGACTTTTATCTTTAATAATATTAACATAACATTTTTACCATCAACTGTTTCAATTTTATTTGCAATCATACAATGTTCCTTTTCTGCAACATTTCTATTCACTTGGTTTCTTTTCTATAGGCCAGTCGAAACATTTTTGTCGCCAGACTTATATCCTGCACAGCCACGACTGTAGATAAATTTTCTGTCCATCTCTGAATCTTGATGTGTTATATGACTTTCAGCTAGGAAAGTAGTTTTATTTCTTTCCTTCCCGTCGTTTTCTTCATAGTAAGAGTTGCCCTTTCAGTGCGATTGCACTTCATGCAGTACTTACACGGAGGAAATTGTTTTCTCTTTTCTAGCATTCTTTCTCCTTGTGACCAAGTTTGTTACAAAAGTTGCATTTCTTTTTTTCCCTGTTGTTTCCTGATTTATTTATTCTTTTCTTCATGTTTATGTTTCTTTTGTTTCTGATTTTTCTTCTTCTTCTTCTCGAAGACAGTTCTGAAGACAGGTTTTGGTTCCACTTGAGAGTTCTTCTATCTGGAGTGTTCGCTTCAATTTTTCCATGGTTTTGTCTTCTGGTCTTGACGAATCCCAAGCAGTACAAAAGTCCATATATTCTTCTAGTAATGCAGCCATGAATTTTCTCATAATCATCGTATTATCACTGTTGCTTTTACTGATTCTATTTAATCAATGTGATATATTTCGTAGATTAGCAAAGCTATTGAGACATTCTCGTCTTTTAATTGTCATACGAGTCATACTTACAATTGCAGAACTTTGTTAACCCTTTCGTTACGTTTTCGTTAAAAATGAAAGAAAGAAGAAAATGAACAATCGTAATATCGCGTGTGAAAATTCTTTTCGAAAAGAGTTAAACGCTTGCAATCCTTCGCGAAGAAAGCTAAGCAGAACAATAGCACTCGTTTTAATTTTTCGCACTATTTTGGTAGTCGGTGACTATAGTCAGCCATAGTAGCGAAAGGGTTAACGATTGATACCCTTGTTACTCAGTGTCTCTGCTAAAAACAGCAACAAGGGTGTCGTATACTTTCATTGCTGAATCTCATAACAAAATGTGTGCTTTTGCATTAACCCATTTGCATCATTAACCCCTTCCCGTACCATTTAGCTCGACGAAACTTGGACCCAAGTGGTAAGCGTCAAAGCAGACCAGACCAGACTTATGCTCGAGAACGATGCCGAAATGTCGAAAATTTGGCACTCCATGGTAAAATTGACTGTAAACTAACACTTCTAAACAAAGCTACATGGAATTTGTTTCTATAGTGACCTAAAGCTATCAGCTACCGAATCTGAAAAGAAAAGAATTCTAACACTAACAAAAGAATAACGAAATATAGCGCTACTTACTGGTACAAACCGAAATTACTTTCTTGCTAACCCAATATACCGCTTGGTCACAGTGAATCTCCAATTTCTTCCCACTTGATTTTTTTCTATGGTCAGCTGCAGTCAATAGCATATGCCGTTCCAATGCGAAATATGGAATATTTAAATGTTGTTACTAAATTATTATTATAACTATTGACTGCGGATAACTGCATAGAAAAAAATCCAAGTGGTGAGAAAACCGTGGTAACCAAGCAATAGGACCATAAGTGCCTCTCTAAAGGTTCTCTAAATCCATAAATCCATAAGTGTTCTGTAAATTACATGGTCTGTCTGTAAAGTGCTAATATAAGCTGTCACAAATGCACGTATTTTTTTGTCGTTGTAAATTGTAGACAGTTTGTAGATAAGTTTCTAGATGAATTTCTAGTAATGCAACATTTACTCGAGATTAATCATGCAAATGTAATTTCGAGTCTTAATAATAAACACAAGTTATTGTCAGCCATTTGCAATTTTCTCTTCTTTGCTATTGCTTTGATATATAAAGTGCTATTTGAAAACTTAATTTTTTCAACATTTTTGAAAGGAATATATTTTTTTAAGCTTCTTTTTTCGGAATTTTATAGAACACAGAAAACACGGTAGCTTTTTTTTTTTTAACACGTATTTTAACACCCAAATATGGGTGACGCTTTTCTTATTCAAGTTAAATCGGATTTTCAATTGGATTTTTAAAAGGAATTTCATTTTAGATAAAATGTTACATTACTCTATGTCGCATGGTATAGGTTAAAATATTGTAAACACATTTGAGGTGAGTTTGGACAATTTGAACAATAGGTCGTAGTTTTATGACATTTTTCCTCGCTTCTTTGCATTCAACACATTGCCTATTCTTCTGGTAGAATAAGCCGCACGCCCTTCTTATAACCTTGTCCTGCTGATTCTTACGAATCAGTGATGTCAAATGATGTGACATTTTCATTGTTTTGTTTTAGTATTGTCGGGTGTAGTATTTTCCGAGGGCAACCATTCGGTAACGAAAAGATTCCGAAATTTTCTTATTTCTATTTTTCTATTTGCAGCTCTCTGGTATACCATATGTATACCTGTGTTTTTAAGTATTTATTTATCAATATGCATACATAACGAAGTTGACCCTTTGCACTCGGCGATCTTTTAGCTACAGAAGAGTAGAAATTCACAAATTTTCTGGTATAAAACTGATATTATTTTTTTCAGCGGTAAATAGACAGTCGTATAATAATTAACACGTAGAATTATTTGATTTCGATATTTCGAATATTGTTATATTGTCTTAAATTTGATATATTAATTAATACGAGTCTTCAAAATTTCAAAATCGAGTGCAAAGGGTTAACCATTTTAGTGCCAGCAGGCCCTCACTGTACTGGCGAAAAGTGCCAGAGCCGATATTTCGGCCCGCACCTTATAGCGCCTTACTATTCGCATTGCGAGAGATCTCTATCTCAAAATAAATTTATAATATCACAAATATATTTATTATAACATAATTTTCTTTCAGCAATTTTACCTATAACAATTACTTGTTTCGGATGAGATAATCCGTCTTGCCTTGGAGTTATTTTTTCTTCCTTGTGCAATGTTACTTATTTTGTTAAAAAATATATTGGAAATTTGAAGTATATACTTTGCAATAAACGGTCTATATAAAGTTGTGATAAAAAGATGCTTATACCTTTGCTATTTATGTAATTTTCGATGAATATAGAAAAACTATCATCACCGTTTCATTCTCTATTTTCTCCTTAATACGCTGCTTTTTCAATTATGTAAATATTCCTTTTCCTTTGGTTCTTATTATTTTTGGTTTCTTCGAAATCCTAGTAAAATCGTAAAATTCGGCCGGTTATCTTCGCATAAGCACCTCTTTTTCGCCTGGCACTAAAATGGTTAACACTAGATTTACGGGGCCCGTCAATTTGGTCAATTTGGTCAATTTGACGGATGGGTTGCTTCAATTATACGATATTAACAGATTTAATTAACTTATATTAAGTCTGTTAATACTGCGATTCTTTTCAAATTAAGCCCATAAATTTTTTTTTAAAGAAAATATGTGCTTTTCTTTACCCTAAATCTGACGGGTGTCCGTAGAAATAGGTATACAAAAAAACCCCCCGTAAACCTAGTGTTAAAGAGGCGTGTTTAACCCTTTCGCTACGGACGGATTCTCCGCCGCGGTACTCTCGCAGTACGGCGCCTCGCAACGAAACAGTGCACGGTGGGTGCATGCGACCGATCGTCAGCGGTCGCGTCTATGCCTCATTGTAGCGCGTTGCTTGGCTGGTGCTTGCGATGAAAAAAATTGTTTCAAAACAGAGTATTTATAATTTATTAACATGCACACCTTTAATTACTGAGATCAAACGATGTTGCACAACATAATAATAGTAGCAAAGCTATACAGTTTTAAAAACGGGAGTGCTGAAATTATTGATGCTGTTTTGGCTTTGTAATATCTGTTTTTAATATCTGTTTATTTTCTGCTTTTTTGCGCATTTAAAATTTTCTTTGCATCTCTCAATGATAGGGGTAAAAAAAGTAAA
This sequence comes from Lasioglossum baleicum, assembly GCF_051020765.1. Taxonomy (NCBI): domain Eukaryota; kingdom Metazoa; phylum Arthropoda; class Insecta; order Hymenoptera; family Halictidae; genus Lasioglossum; species Lasioglossum baleicum. The sequence continues at coordinate 6,088 of NW_027471259.1, forward strand.
AAATTTTTAAGTTAAGAAAGAACTCCTTTATTACAAATTAGGTGATACTTTATAGATACAAAAATACAAAAATAAATACATTTATAGCATTTTTTATTTTCTTTCAACTTGTTTATTTTTTTTCAACCTATGTTCGATTACGCGACATCTTTAGCGGCAGCGACTATAGTTAACTTATCTTAAATAAGTATCGGTATTTCATTTTTATAGATATTTCAATATTCGTGAAGAGAATTTTTGAAGAATTTTAGAAGAATTTCACGCAACTACTCAGACTCTGGTGACAACCACTGATAACTGCAGAGCTACCGAAGTAAGCAAGCGTTGCCAGATGAACGCGCAACTTATCATTTGGAGTACGCCGATCACAGAGCCTTCGAAAGAATGCGGCGGAGTGAACGTGTTAAATATATGAAATTGAAGAAAAAGCAAGAGAAAATAATAAGAAAACAAAAGAGAATTGTGCCAACAACACGCGGAGTTCCCAAGCGGTCACCCATCTAAGTACTATCCGCGCCCAACGCAGCTTAACTTTGGTGATCGGACGAGAACCAGTGCTTTCTACGTAGTATGGTCGTTGGCGTATGTATTAATATTGCGTGATTAATTTAATCGAAATGTCGAACACATGGATTCGCCAAAATGATACTGTAGGTTTCAAAGATGGCCCTTATTTTACTAATTAATGAATTACTTTGTTATATATATAGGAAGTGGAGCATTTACCAAAAAGTTCGGAGAAACTTTGAAACTTAATTCTCTCTGATAGTGAGTACGTGAACGGTGATCGCCACTATGTTGTAAGAGAAACTATTAATTTTAATAGTTTAACTATATTATAGTCCATTAAAGAGACACATACGAGTTATATAATCTGGTATGCGGACAAAATAATGGAAAACTGATCAAGCGGGGAACATGTTAACTCTATGTCCGTCCAATTAACCATTATCATTGATATTTCTGGAAGTGATATTTTGATTAAAATCTTTTTTGCCTACTATTTTATAGTTATTTATCACTGCGAGATACATATTATTCGAATTTGTTGAAATTTTGTGAAAAAAAAGGAATTTGTAAATTACATAATTAAATTCAAAATTGACAAAAAAATGATAATCCTATTTATATGTATTGCTTAAATACATTATGAAAATATATTGAAATGTTGTACTTGAATAAACTGTGATTCCATATGAAGATAATTGATAATCATGTTTGTTCACAGCGAGGAAGAATCTACAAGAGAAAATTGGGAGAGGTATTACTGGGATGCTATAAAACGTACATTTGGATTCGGTTATTTCATGTGATCTATGTATGTTTTAAATTTGGCTTGCTTATTGATAAGTAGAAAAATAATTAAAACGTGTATCGTCGTAAATTGCCTCGCATACCATTTACGAACTAGCCGCATAATAATCAGCTACGTACAAACTGTTTGTTATCTCGATACTAGTTACAATTTTCTTTCTTTCCTTCTTTCTCTCTCTCTCTTTTCTATTTAGTACGTTGCATCGTGTAAGCGAGACAGACAGTATGTCATTGCTTAAACATAAATGAAGTATCATCAACGTGACATAACTATATTAATAGTTGTATATGTGAAATAAATCATGTCATACATAAACGTCTGATTTTTTCAATTCCTAATCTACTCTTTAATACATTTAACCGTTTGCGGACGGAGCCGTTCGACGGTCGAGCGTCGCTGTGGACCACATGTATTGGACCGTACAGTAAAGAAAATGTTCACGTCGCACGTTTGCGTTATAATTTATTATATTTATTCATTCAAATAACTTTTTCACGAAATCCAACAATATCATAAACGAAGAAATTTAGTCGTGTTTACATATGATACGTTTTATGATTCACGATTCGTCCTTTGTGTGACATAGTTCGGAACAATCACCTATGTACAAGGCCGGTTTAGCTGAACAAGTCGCCCAACAGTAGCTCCACTCTCTCCTATCATGTTTCACTTTTCGATTAGAGCATACGACAAAACCTTTACTTCTCGCCTAATAATATGTAGAAGGCCGTTGCGGCTTTCAACTATTCTAGATGTCGAAGGAGGCTTGTGATCAGCAACTCGAACATCTCCAATCAATTGATCTACCAAATGACGTAGTACTAATTCAAATGGGATAACTTTTTTTATATTGCATTTCTTGTGATGTTCCTGATATAGGAATTTCATTGCCAGGCAACTTGACTTCTTAGGCTAGTATTCTCATGCGTATCTTACGTTCGCCAACCGCAGCGCGAGATTTGGGCGAATATATCCGACACTCGTCCGCAAAGGGTTAATATGGGTAAGGAGAAAAAAAACAAAAAAAACGAGGTATTTATTTTTAACGTGTACACTGTACATCGTAGATGGAGGTATTGAAAACATGCTACCTCGATAATCTGATTGTGATTATCTGACTTTTCAGGTCCAAGTATTGTTCTAGGGTATAGATTATCTCGGGCTTCGAAAATTTCACGTATTATTAGCTTTGTTTACGACTAGGAGTTTGCGAGTCCCGAATGTTCAGTTACTCGAATTTCGAATTTTAGAAGCCAAAGTTCTATTTCTAACCCATTCCTGATAAATCTTTTCCGACCGATCTTCAATTTTTTATTCTCCAAGCTTTCCTCTGCATTTCTTTCCGTTTTCTGTGCTTCTGCAAAGTTCTAGTCTTTATCATAGGCATGAGGCATATTTTCGGCGCTTGAATGCCGTGTTATTAGTAATATTACTACTATCTCCATCTATCTCGCTAATATGAGATATTCCTTTTATTGCTTTCACCGGAACTTCAATGTTTACAAACATTTATTATGTTGAATATTTACGCAGAGTGAATAAGGAGATGCCGCGAACGGTCCGCCTCTTGATTTAGGTGAAGCTTGGTAAGCGTAAAAAATAACCAAAAATATTACACGTATTCTTTCTAGTTGCGGTAAATCAAGTCGGCCTGGAGTTGGCATCGAAAACGGTAAGAGATAAGAAAATTTGCTTCATCAAAAATTCTACTCTGTATTAACGTGTTAAAATTACAAATTTGCTATGTCATGTAAAAATGTAACTATTAAGATAGCTACCTCGATTTTTGGAAAAATGTACATACAGAACTTTCAAACGTACGTAGACTTGTGTATTTGCGCAATTTACGCTGCTTGCGAAAAGTTAGATTCAGATTCTCATACTGTCTCACAAATTCTCTACATGCTCACAAAAAACTGAAACTAGTTAACTGCGCTTGACGAGTATACTCGTCATGGAGAAATTGCAGTATCTTTTTTTGTGACGAGTATACTCGTCGTGCGTAAAGATTAGTGACCATTGGCTATTTAAATTGTGATTATTGTGAAGAACGAGACATACTCTGAAATTTCAAGACGTTTCGAATATTTTTCAAAAAAAAAAAAAGAAAAAAAAAGAAAAAAAGAAAAAAATCGAGGTAGCTATCTTAATAGTTACATTTTTACATGATCATTTCATTCTTAATATATTTCAAATCATTGAGATTCTGTAGGACGAAAATTCGCTGATTAACGAAGCGATGAAAAAGTTTATTTTGAAAGTGGCGTAATTATGTTTGATTATCAAAGTAGCAGTTGAACTATTAATGTGCCATGAATTTCTTATAAACAATTTAATTTCAAATTTCACTTTCAATCCGCTAATTCCGATTCTTGCGCGTCTCCGGATATGCCCCTGTAATTTTCAGCAATTTGTTAATAATTAGTTTATAACAAATTCAAGAAAAAACTGAACCAGAATATTGAATATATTAAAATATCCGAAGAGAAAACTTGTGAATCTTTGAGTATGATTTTTCATGGTAAGAGTAAAAAGGAAAAAAAGGAACACTGAAATGGTGTCTCGAACTGAGGACTTGGACTACAACTTCAACTTCTTAATGGATTTATTACATTATATACCCCTTCCTTCATACACAAACTGGAGAAGGCTGAATAATAATTAACCCCTTGCCGTACTTTAGCGAGTCTGACTCGCGATGAAGATTTTCGCCGAAACACGAATATCGCGAGTCAGACTCGCGAACAGATACTCGGACCAAACATGAATATCACTAGTCAGACTCGCGACCAGATACTTGGACCGAACGTAAACATAACAAGCCGAGCTCGCGGACTGATCTTTTGCCCGTTACGATCGTGACTGAATATTAGTTCCTATCAGTACCTTTCTTTTTAGATATTCATTCGGTTTTATGATGAAATTTTTTTAAATAATATGCCATTTACTTTTATTTACTACGCGAGGAGCGAAAGAGGACCAAACTACATTTCAAGACGCTTCTTGACGCATTCTTTATTCATGCAATGAAATTTTCAAACTGTTGTATATTTTCTACAATAATATATATACAACTAATATATACTACGCTATTATATACCAAATATAATAAATTTATAATATCTATAAAATTTATAAAAGTAAAAGAATTAGAGAATTAATTAGACTTCCGCAATAGCAGTATCGCGTAAAATTGACTATAACACAGGTATCGTGGGCATCTACATTTCTGTTCGTATTGCGACTGTTTACAACCATCAGTTTGGTCTGTTTAGCGCGCGTCGATGCCCACCGCTTTGGCCCGAGTTTCGTCGAACTAAACGGCACGGGAAGGGGTTAACAAAGCATTGTTGATTTTAATGTGAAAATTATTTAACAAAGAAAAACAAAAAAAATAAATAAATAAATAAAAGTTGAATATTTTTTTCCGATTTTGTAACATAAAAGTGTATATATTTATTTTAATTTTAAGCAAAATTTACTTTTCCTATGGAGTCGTGCTTTCTTAACCTTCGCGTCACGGTAACGGGCTCTTCAGAGACCCAACAGCTTTTTTTACCGTGACAAAGCTGCGTATGTCAGTAGCGAAGCTGGATGACTCATTAATAAATAAATAATTGCATAAATTTTTATTGACAATTTCATTACCGACTAGATACATCGAAGCATAAGATTACTCGACACTTTTTAATATGAATTGCTCAAATAGGTGAAAATATGAAATTATTATTATTATTATTATTATTTCAACGTGATCATTTTTTTCCCATTCTTTCTTTAAGTATTCATGCACCATCTGGTTTTACTATGTTTTAAATAATTTACATATTACATGTTGTATAACGATGATGTCGATAAAGACTTTTCATCGGCTTATAATGAATACTTGAAAATAATATTCAAATTCGTTTTTCACATTTACCATTCACGCACTTTTCTATCTCACTGTCGTTAGAGCTCTTTGTTTGCAACTTCGTATATGTGCCGGTAATTACGAGAGTGGTCTAAGTCAAAATTTTCTTCAACAGGAAGAAAAAAAAAAGAAAAAAATGAGTTTATCAGTTATTTTACGCCATATTGTTTAAAACTAAATTTATTCAATGTAATTTTCACGATATCATAAAAAATGAACCATTATACGGTGGTTGTAATTTCAACATTATATGGAATTCATTTAGTGTTAATTGTGGTCATTTAGTAGTCTAGGTCGAAAATTTTTGCTATCGAATTTTTTTGGTTTCCATCGAATGACCGTGATTTTGCTTTCATAGAAATGAAAATAAAAAAAAAAAGCAAATTACTTGTACAACCCTGAGCATTATTATGAACTGATAGAAATGTGTAGAAGAAGAAATACAGTTTCCATAAAACGAATGTTACAGACCGATTTTATTTCAACGAAATCACTAGAAGAGTGAATAACAGGAAGAGGAAAAAATACCGCGACCGAATCTGTCTCTTGGCTGCAAATACCATGGATGAGATTCGTGAAAAATAAACTATATAAAATGTTCCATAAAACTACTTTAGATACTCCTGAATCCCACGTTTTCGATCGTTCCCCTAAAAGAGGAAGACCCAAAATATACGGAAATGTTAAGCTCTTCCTTTATACACCACCCCTAGACCAGTATCGGGAGAAAAGCTTAAAGATATTATGTCTTTACTACCACACATTCCACGAATTTTTCAGGAACATTTTGAAAATCTTAAAAACTCGAAATGATAAAAATGCATCACTTATTTCGAATCATTGATAAAAGTTCATGAATTATTTCATTAAGTTTATTGTTTCAAACAAAACTCATAGTTCTTTATTGATTTTAGTCATTTATAGGACATTTTAAGCTTTAAAAACAACATTTTCGTACGAAATTCACAGAAAATTTCGTATTCATAATAAATTTCCATTCTTTAATAGTTAAATTTCATAGTTAAATTCTAAAGAAGAATATTTGAAAATGTAAAAATGTAAAAATATTTTTCAATTTATGCAAATGCAATTCATTAAATATCTCGAAAGAAGAAATATCTGACTTGGACCACTTTCATAATTATGGGCTAATTATGGGCACTGCTACATGTAAGTAGATGTGCAACATACATTACGCATACGATGCCAAATGCTAGCAAAATTGGTTGTTCCGTTCATTAGCTAGTTTCGTGCCAATTCCCTTTCCTACTTTTTGGAAAAATAAATAGAGCAAAATATAATATGTCTTTGTAATTTAGAGAATTTTGAAAAAAATTCGACTATGGAGAAAATTGAAATAACATTCGATAGCTTCGATGGATTATAAAATCTCTGGACACATAGACCTTTGTTTCAACTAGATCCGAAATATGGTATCTGTAGTGAGAATAATCAATAAAAATGCCTTTTATAGCTTTCTTCCCAAGTTTCTTTAGTTTGCCTAGGTTTCTGGTGTATACTGCTGTATACTGCTGTACCAAAGCATCGAGTTTCTTGAGATCTAGCTTCCTGCCGGTCCTTTGCCAAAAGGTGTTGCATTCAAGACAGACGTTCAGCTTCTGTTGAAAATGTATGTTGCAATTTCTATAGCAAAATCCCACATTTTATTATTTAGACTTGCTGCATGTATTATCCTATCGTATCATAAGTGTAAGATTTACACGTTCAGATGCTCCATTCAATTGAGGAATGATGTATGAGGTATGGTGTACTGAATTCTTATTTCTCTGTTTTTACATGAAACTTTGAATTTATCACTTCTATATTGCCTCCATTTTCACAGCAAATTATCTCTGTTTTTAAATTGTGCTTCACCTTCAGCAATGAATTTTTTAACAAACTTTTTTATACAAATATATTTTTTATTTTAGGATGCCTTGTTTTCGTTCAGATAACACAGGACTCATAGAACTGAGCTTCTTTGATTTTTCATATCGATTGATGTATTCCTGCACACAAATTGGGCAAATTTTACAGTGCTACTTCATAATTTCCATTTTTTCAGTTAGAAGTACCTTCTTATTATTCCTCACATCAACTTCATAAGGCTTGTTGTTATTTTCTTTCCCTTAATTATGATATTGTTTTTGCGGTTGTCAATTTCACCAGTTGCGAGTATTTTCACAGATGTTTTACACAACACAACATAACTACTCCACCATTGTTTGTGCATTTCCATTATTATACGGACAGTATATTTTTCGATAGCTTTTTCACACGACTTTTATCTTTAATAATATTAACATAACATTTTTACCATCAACTGTTTCAATTTTATTTGCAATCATACAATGTTCCTTTTCTGCAACATTTCTATTCACTTGGTTTCTTTTCTATAGGCCAGTCGAAACATTTTTGTCGCCAGACTTATATCCTGCACAGCCACGACTGTAGATAAATTTTCTGTCCATCTCTGAATCTTGATGTGTTATATGACTTTCAGCTAGGAAAGTAGTTTTATTTCTTTCCTTCCCGTCGTTTTCTTCATAGTAAGAGTTGCCCTTTCAGTGCGATTGCACTTCATGCAGTACTTACACGGAGGAAATTGTTTTCTCTTTTCTAGCATTCTTTCTCCTTGTGACCAAGTTTGTTACAAAAGTTGCATTTCTTTTTTTCCCTGTTGTTTCCTGATTTATTTATTCTTTTCTTCATGTTTATGTTTCTTTTGTTTCTGATTTTTCTTCTTCTTCTTCTCGAAGACAGTTCTGAAGACAGGTTTTGGTTCCACTTGAGAGTTCTTCTATCTGGAGTGTTCGCTTCAATTTTTCCATGGTTTTGTCTTCTGGTCTTGACGAATCCCAAGCAGTACAAAAGTCCATATATTCTTCTAGTAATGCAGCCATGAATTTTCTCATAATCATCGTATTATCACTGTTGCTTTTACTGATTCTATTTAATCAATGTGATATATTTCGTAGATTAGCAAAGCTATTGAGACATTCTCGTCTTTTAATTGTCATACGAGTCATACTTACAATTGCAGAACTTTGTTAACCCTTTCGTTACGTTTTCGTTAAAAATGAAAGAAAGAAGAAAATGAACAATCGTAATATCGCGTGTGAAAATTCTTTTCGAAAAGAGTTAAACGCTTGCAATCCTTCGCGAAGAAAGCTAAGCAGAACAATAGCACTCGTTTTAATTTTTCGCACTATTTTGGTAGTCGGTGACTATAGTCAGCCATAGTAGCGAAAGGGTTAACGATTGATACCCTTGTTACTCAGTGTCTCTGCTAAAAACAGCAACAAGGGTGTCGTATACTTTCATTGCTGAATCTCATAACAAAATGTGTGCTTTTGCATTAACCCATTTGCATCATTAACCCCTTCCCGTACCATTTAGCTCGACGAAACTTGGACCCAAGTGGTAAGCGTCAAAGCAGACCAGACCAGACTTATGCTCGAGAACGATGCCGAAATGTCGAAAATTTGGCACTCCATGGTAAAATTGACTGTAAACTAACACTTCTAAACAAAGCTACATGGAATTTGTTTCTATAGTGACCTAAAGCTATCAGCTACCGAATCTGAAAAGAAAAGAATTCTAACACTAACAAAAGAATAACGAAATATAGCGCTACTTACTGGTACAAACCGAAATTACTTTCTTGCTAACCCAATATACCGCTTGGTCACAGTGAATCTCCAATTTCTTCCCACTTGATTTTTTTCTATGGTCAGCTGCAGTCAATAGCATATGCCGTTCCAATGCGAAATATGGAATATTTAAATGTTGTTACTAAATTATTATTATAACTATTGACTGCGGATAACTGCATAGAAAAAAATCCAAGTGGTGAGAAAACCGTGGTAACCAAGCAATAGGACCATAAGTGCCTCTCTAAAGGTTCTCTAAATCCATAAATCCATAAGTGTTCTGTAAATTACATGGTCTGTCTGTAAAGTGCTAATATAAGCTGTCACAAATGCACGTATTTTTTTGTCGTTGTAAATTGTAGACAGTTTGTAGATAAGTTTCTAGATGAATTTCTAGTAATGCAACATTTACTCGAGATTAATCATGCAAATGTAATTTCGAGTCTTAATAATAAACACAAGTTATTGTCAGCCATTTGCAATTTTCTCTTCTTTGCTATTGCTTTGATATATAAAGTGCTATTTGACTTAATTTTTTCAACATTTTTGAAAGGAATATATTTTTTTAAACTTCTTTTTTCGGAATTTTATAGAACACAGAAAACACGGTAGCTTTTTTTTTTTAACACGTATTTTAACACCCAAATATGGGTGACGCTTTTCTTATTCAAGTTAAATAGGATTTTCAATTGGATTTTTAAAAGGAATTTCATTTTAGATAAAATGTTACATTACTCTATGTCACATGGTATAGGTTAAAATATTGTAAACACATTTGAGGTGAGTTTGGACAATTTGAACAATAGGTCGTAGTTTTATGACATTTTTCCTCGCTTCTTTGCATTCAACACTTTGCCTATTCTTCTGGTAGAATAAGCCGCACGCCCTTCTTATAACCTTGTCCTGCTGATTCTTACGAATCAGTGATGTCAAATGATGTGACATTTTCATTGTTTTGTTTTAGTATTGTCGGGTGTAGTATTTTCCGAGGGCAACCATTCGGTAACGAAAAGATTCCGAAATTTTCTTATTTCTATTTTTCTATTTGCAGGTCTCTGGTATACGATATGTATACCTGTGTTTTTAAGTATTTATTTATCAATATGCATACATAACGAAGTTGACCCTTTGCACTCGGCGATCTTTTAGCTACAGAAGAGTAGAAATTCACAAATTCTCTGGTATAAAACTGATATTATTTTTTTCAGCGGTAAATAGACAGTCGTATAATAATTAACACGTAGAATTATTTGATTTCGATATTTCGAATATTGTTATATTGTCTTAAATTTCATATATTAATTAATATGAGCCTTCAAAATTTCATGGCGACCGATAGTCGCTAATCGAGTGCAAAGGGTTAACCATTTTAGTGCCAGCAGGCCCTCACTGTAATGGCGAAAAGTGCCAGAGCCGATATTTCGGCCCGCACCTTATAGCGCCATACTATTCGCATTGCGAGAGATCTCTATCTAAAAATAAATTTATAATATCACAAATATATTTATTATAACATAATTTTGTTTCAGCAATTTTACCTATAACAATTACTTGTTTCGGATGAGATAATCCGTCTTGCCTTGGAGTTATTTCTTCTTCCTTGTGCAATATTACTTATTTTGTTAAAAAATATATTGGAAATTTGAAGTATATACTTTGCAATAAACGGTCTATATAAAGTTGTGATAAAAAGATGCTTATACCTTTGCTATTTATGTAATTTTCGATGAATATAGAAAAACTAGCATCACCGTTTCATTCTCTATTTTCTCCTTAATACGCTGCTTTTTCAATTATGTAAATATTCCTTTTCCTTCGGTTCTTATTATTTTTGGTTTCTTCGAAATCCTAGTAAAATCGTAAAATTCGGCCGGTTATCTTCGCATAAGCACCTCTTTTTCGCCTGGCACTAAAACGGTTAACACTAGATTTACGGGGCCCGTGAATTTGGTCAATTTGACGGATGGGTTGCTTCAATTATACGATATTAACAGATTTAATTAACTTATATTAAGTCTGTTAATACTGCGATTCTTTTCAAATTAAGCCCATAATTTTTTTTTAAAAGAAAATATGTGCTTTTCTTTACCCTAAATCTGACGGGTGTCCGTAGAAATAGGTATACAAAAGAAACCCCCGTAAACCTAGTGTTAAAGAGGCGTGTTTAACCCTTTCGCTACGGACGGATTCTCCGCCGCGGTACTCTCGCAGTACGGCGCGTCGCAACGAAACAGTGCACGGCGCATGCGACCGATCGTCAGCGGTCGCGTCTATGCCTCATTGTAGCGCGTTGCTTGGCTGGTGCTTGCGATGAAAAAAATTGTTTCAAAACAGAGTATTTATAATTTATTAACATGCACAACTTTAATTACTGAGATCAAACGATGTTGCACAACATAATAATAGTAGCAAAGCTATACAGTTTTAAAAACGGGAGTGCTGAAATTATTGATGCTGTTTTGGCTTTGTAATATCTGTTTTTAATATCTGTTTATTTTCTGCTTTTTTGCGCATTTAAAATTTTCTTTGCATCTCTCAATGATAGGGGTTAAAAAAGTAAACAATTTTTAAGTTAAGAAAGAACTCCTTTATTACAAATTAGGTGATACTTTATAGATACAAAAATACAAAAATAAATACATTTATAGCATTTTTTATTTTCTTTCAACTTGTTTATTTTTTTTCAACCTACGTTCGATTACGCGACATCTTTAGCGGCAGCGACTATAGTTAACTTATCTTAAATAAGTATCGGTATTTCATTTTTATAGATATTTCAATATTCGTGAAGAGAATTTTTGAAGAATTTTAGAAGAATTTCACGCAACTACTCAGACTCTGGTGACAACCACTGATAACTGCAGAGCTACCGAAGTAAGCAAGCGTTGCCAGATGAACGCGCAACTTATCATTTGGAGTACGCCGATCACAGAGCCTTCGAAAGAATGCGGCGGGGTGAACGTGTTAAATATATGAAATTTAAGAAAAAGCAAGAGAAAATAATAAGAAAACAAAAGAGAATTGTGCCAACAACACGCGGAGTTCCCAAGCGGTCACCCATCTAAGTACTATCCGCGCCCAACGCAGCTTAACTTTGGTGATCGGACGAGAACCAGTGCTTTCTACGTAGTATGGTCGTTGGCGTATGTATTAATATTGCGTGATTAATTTAATCGAAATGTCGAACACATGGATTCGCTAAAATGATACTGTAGCTTTCAAAGATGGCCCTTATTTTACTAATTAATGAATTACTTTGTTATATATATAGGAAGTGGAGCATTTACCAAAAAGTTCGGAGAAACTTTGAAACTTAATTCTCTCTGATAGTGAGTACGTGAACGGTGATCGCCACTATGTAGTAAGAGAAACTATTAATTTTAATAGTTTAACTATATTATAGTCCATTAAAGAGACACATACGAGTTATATAATCTGGTATGCAGACAAAATAATGGAAAACTGATCCAGCAGGGAACATGTTAACTCTATGTCCGTCCAATTAAACATTATCATTGATATTTCTGGAAGTGATATTTCGATTAAAATCTTTTTTGCCTACTATTTTATAGTTATTTATCACTACGAGATACATATTATTCGAATTTGTTGAAATTTTGTGGAAAAAAAAGAAATTTCTAATTTACATAATTAAATTCAAAATTGACAAAAAATAATTATAATCCTATTTATATGTATTGCTTAAATACATTATGAAAATATATTGAAATGTTGTACTTGAATAAACTGTGATTCCATATGAAGATAATTGATAATCATGTTTGTTCACAGCGAGGAAGAATCTACAAGAGAAAATTGGGAGAGGTATTACTGGGATGCTATAAAACGTACATTTGGATTCGGTTATTTCATGTGATCTATGTATGTTTTAAATTTGGCTTGCTTATTGATAAGTAGAAAAATAATTAAAACGTGTATCGTCGTAAATTGCCTCGCATACCATTTACGAACTAGCCGCATAATAATCAGCTACGTACAAACTGTTTGTTATCTCGATACTAGTTACAATTTTCTTTCTTTCCTTCTTTCTCTCTCTCTCTTTTCTATTTAGTACGTTGCATCGTGTAAGCGAGACAGACAGTATGTCATTGCTTAAACATAAATGAAGTATCATCAACGTGACATAACTATATTAATAGTTGTATATGTCAAATAAATCATGTCATACATAAACGTCTGATTTTTTCAATTCCTAATCTACTCTTTAATACATTTAACCGTTTGCGGACGGAGCCGTTCGACGGTCGAGCGTCGCTGTGGACCACAGGTATTCGACCGTACAGTAAAGAAAATGTTCACGTCGCACGTTTGCGTTATAATTTATTATATTTATTCGTTCAAATAACTTTTTCACGAAATCCAACAATATCATAAACGAAGAAATTTAGTCGTGTTTACATATGATACGTTTTATGATTCACGATTCGTCCTTTGTGTGACATAGTTCGGATGTTTGTACATACCTATGTACAAGGCCGGTTTAGCTGAAGAAGTGGCCCAACAGTAGCTCCACTCTCTCCTATCATGTTTCACTTTTCGATTAGAGCATACGACAAAACCTTTACTTCTCGCCTAATAATATGTAGAAGGCCGTTGCGGCTTTCAACTATTCTAGATGTCGAAGGAGGCTTGTGATCAGCAACTCGAAAATCTCCAATCAATTGATCTACCAAATGACGTAGTACTAATTCAAATGGGATAACTTTTTTTATATTGCATTTCTTGTGATGTTCCTGATATAGGAATTTCATTGCCAGGCAACTTGACTTCTTAGGCTAGTATTCTCATGCGTATCTTACGTTCGCCAACCGCAGCGCGAGATTTGGGCGAATATATCCGACACTCGTCCGGAAAGGGTTAATATGGGTAAGGAGAAAAAACAAAAAAAAAAAAAAAAAACGAGGTATTTATTTTTAACGTGTACACTGTACATCGTAGATGGAGGTATTGAAAACATGCTACCTCGATAATCTGATTGTGATTATCTGACTTTTCAGGTCCAAGTATCGTTCTAGGGTATAGATTATCTCGGGCTTCGAAAATTTCACGTATTATTAGCTTTGTTTACGACTAGGAGTTTGCGAGTCCCGAATGTTCAGTTACTCGAATTTCGAATTTTAGAAGCCAAAGTTCTATTTCTAACCCATTCCTGATAAATCTTTTCCGACCGATCTTCAATTTTTTATTCTCCAAGCTTTCCTCTGCATTTCTTCGCGTTTTCTGTGCTTCTGCAAAGTTCTAGTCTTTATCATAGGCATGAGGCATATTTTCGGCGCTTGAATGCCGTGTTATTAGTAATATTACTACTATCTCCATCTATCTCGCTAATATGAGATATTCCTTTTATTGCTTTCACCGGAACTTCAATGTTTACAAACATTTATTATGTTGAATATTTACGCAGAGTGAATAAGGAGATGCCGCGAACGGTCCGCCTCTTGATTTAGGTGAAGCTTGGTAAGCGTAAAAAATAACCAAAAATATTACACGTATTCTTTCTAGTTGCGGTAAATCAAGTCGGCCTGGAGTTAGCATCGAAAACGGTAAGAGATAAGAAAATTTGCTTCATCAAAAATTCTACTCTGTATTAACGTGTTAAAATTACAAATTTGCTATGTCATGTAAAAATGTAACTATTAAGATAGCTACCCCGATTTTTGGAAAAATGTACATACAGAACTTTCAAACGTACGTAGACTTTTGTATTTGCGCAATTTACGCTGCTTGCGAAAAGTTAGATTCAGATTCTCATACTGTCTCACAAATTCTCTACATGCTCACAAGAAACTGAAACTAGTTAACTGCGCTTGACGAGTATACTCGTCATGGAGAAATTGCAGTATTTTTTTTTGTGACGAGTATACTCGTCGTGCGTAAAGATTAGTGACCATTGGCTATTTAAATTGTGATTATTGTGAAGAACGAGACATATTCTGAAATTTCAAGACGTTTCGAATATTTTTCAAAAAAAAAAAAAAAAGAAAAAAAAGAAGAAAAAAAGAAAAAAATCGAGGTAGCTATCTTAATAGTTACATTTTTACATGATCATTTCATTCTTAATATATTTCAAATCATTGAGATTCTGTAGGACGAAAATTCGCTGATTAACGAAGCGATGAAAAAGTTTATTTTGAAAGTGGCGTAATTATGTTTGATTATCAAAGTAGCAGTTGAACTATTAATGCGCAATGAATTTCTTATAAACAATTTAATTTCAAATTTCACTTTCAATCCGCTAATTCCGATTCTTGCGCGTCTCCGGATATGCCCCTGTAATTTTCAGCAATTTGTTAATAATTAGTTTGTAACAAATTCCAAAAAAAAGAAAGAAAATAAAGGTGAACCAGAATATTGAATATATTAAAATGTCCGAAGAGAAAACTTGTGAATCTTTGAGTATGATTTTTCATGGTAAGAGTAAAAAAGAAAAAAAGGAACGCTGAAATGGTGTCTCGAACTGAGGACTTCGACTACAACTTCAACCTCTTAATGGATTTATTACATTATATACTCCTTCCTTCATACACAAACTGGAGAAGACTGAATAATAATTAACCCCTTTCCCGTACTTTAGCGAGTCTGACTCGCGATGAAGATTTTGACCGAAACACGAATATCGCGAGTCAGACTCGCTGAACAGATACTCGGACCAAACATGAATATCACTAGTCAGACACGCGACCAGATACTTGGACCAAACGTAAACATAACAAGCCGAGCTCGCGGACTGATCTTTTGCCCGTTACGATCGTGACTGAATATTAGTTCCTATCAGTACCTTTCTTTTTAGATATTCGTTCGGTTTTATGATGAAATTTTTTTAAATAATATGCTATTTACTTTTAGGCGTAGTATCGATACATACTACGCGAGGAGCGAAAGAGGACCAAACTACATTTCAAGACGCTTCTTGACGCATTCTTTATTCATGCAATGAAATTTTCAAACTGTTGTATATTTTCTACAATAATATATATACAACTAATATATACTACGCTATTATATACCAAATATAATAAATTTATAATATCTATAAAATTTATAAAAGTAAAAGAATTAGAGAATTAGATTTCGGCAACAGCAGTATCGCGTAAAATTGACTATAACACAGGTATCGTGGGCATCTACATTTCTGTTCGTATTGCGACTGTTTACAACCATCAGTTTGGTCTGTTTAGCGCGCGTCGATGCCCACCGCTTTGGCCCGAGTTTCGTCGAACTAAACGGCACGGGAAGGGGTTAACAAATTGTGTTGTTGATTTTAATGTGAAAATTATTTAACAAAGAAAAACAAAAAAAAAAAAAAAAATAAAAGTTGAATTTTTTTTCCCGATTTTGTAACATAAAAGTGTATATATTTATTTTAATTTTAAGCAAAATTTACTTTTCCTATGGAGTCGTGCTTTCTTAACCTTCGCGTCACGGTAACGGGCTCTTCAGAGACCCAACAGCTTTTTTTTACCGTGACAAAGCTGCGTATGTCAGTAGCGAAGCTGGATGACTCATTAATAAATAAATAATTGCATAAATTTTTATTGACAATTTCATTACCGACTAGATACATCGAAGCATAAAATTATTCGACACTTTTTAATATGAATTGCTCAAATAGGTGAAAATATGAAATTATTATTATTATTATTTTTTCAACGTGATCATTTTTTTCCCATTCTTTCTTTAAGTATTCATGCACTATCTGGTTTTACTATGTTTTAAATAATTTACATATTACATGTTGTATAACGATAATGTCGATAAAGACTTTTCATCGGCTTATAACGAATATTTGAAAATAATATTCAAATTCGTTTTTCACATTTACCATTCACGCTCTTTTCTATCTCACTGTCGTTAGAGCTCTTTGTTTGCAACTTCGTATATGTGCCGGTAATTACGAGAGTGGTCTAAGTCAAAATTTTCAACAAAAAGAAAAAAAAGAAAGAAAAAAAAAAAGAAAAAAAATGAGTTTATCAGTTATTTTACGCCATATTGTTTTAAACTAAATTTATTCAATGTAATTTTTACGATATCATAAAAAATGAACCATTATACGGTGGTTGTAATTTCAACATTATATGGAAATCATTTAGTGTTAATTGTGGTCATTTAGTAGTCTAGGTCGAAAATTTTTGCTATCGAATTTTTTTGCTTTCTATCGAATGACCGTGATTTTGCTTTCATAGAAATGAAAATAAAAAAAAAAAAAAGCAAATTACTTGTACAACCCTGAGCATTATTATGAACTGATAGAAATGTGTAGAAGATGAAATACAGTTTCCATAAAACGAATGTTACAGACCGATTTTATTTCAACGAAATCACTAGAAGAGTGAATAACAGGAAGAGGAAAAAATACCGCGACCGAATCTGTCTCTTGGCTGCAAATACCATGGATGAGATTCGTGAAAAATAAACTATATAAAATGTTCCATAAAACTACTACTACTAGATGCTCCTGAATCCCACGTTTTCGATCGTTCCCCTAAAAGAGGAAGACCCAAAATATACGGAAATGTTAAGCTCTTCCTTTATACACCACCACTAGACCAGTAACGGGAGAAGATAATACGTAAAGATATTACGTGTTCACTACCATACATTCCTCGAATTTTTCAGGAACATTTTGAAAATCTGAAAAACTCGAAATGATAAAAATGCATCACTTTTTTCGAATTATTGATAAAAGTTCATGAATTATTTCATCAAGTTTATCGTTTCAAATAGAACTCATAGTTCTTTATTGATTTAAGTCATTTATAGGACATTCGGTTGATTTTAAAAATGGTCCATGTCAATTTAAGCTTTAAAGACAACATTTTCGTACGAAATTCACAGAAAATTTCGTATTCATAATAAATTTCCATTAATCAAGACCAGTTAAATTCTAAAGAAAAATATTTGAAAATGTAAAAATGTAAAAATATTTTTCATTCAATTTATGCAAATGCAATTCATTAAATATCTCGAAAGAAGAAATATCTGACTTGGACCACTTTCATAATTATGGGCACATATGACTGCTACATGTAAGTAGATGTGCAACATACATTACGCATACGATGCCAAATGCTTGCAAAATTGGTTGTTCCGTTCATTAGCTAGTTTCGTGCCAATTCCCTTTCCTACTTTTTGGAAAAATAAATAGAGCAAAATATAATATGTCTTTGTAATTTAGAGAATTTTGATAAAAATTCGACTATGGAGAAAATTGAAATAACATTCGATAGCTTCGATGGATTAGACACATAGGATGGACACATGGACCTTTGTTTCAATTACATCCGAAATATGGTATCTGTAGTCAGAATATTCAATAAAAATGCCTTTTATAGCTCTCTTCCCAAGTTTCTTTAGTTTGCCTACGTTTCTTTCTTTGATACTGCTGTACCAAAGCATTGAGTTTTTTGAGATCTAGCTTGCTGCCGGACCTTTCCCAAAATTTGGGAAGGCATTCAAGAGAGACGTTGAGCTTCTGTTGAAAATGTATGTTGCAATTTCTATAGCAAAATCCCACATTTTATTATTTAGACTTGCTGCATGTATTATAGATCTCTATTATAGATAAGTGTAAGATTTATATGTTCAGATGCTCCATTTAATCGAGGTATGATGTATGAGGTATGGTGTACTGAATTCTTATTTCTCTGTTTATACATGAAACTTTGAATTTATCACTTCTATATTACCTCCATTATCACAGCAAATTATCTCTGTTTTTAAATTGTGCTTCACCTTCAGCAATGAATTTTTTAATAAACTTTTTTATACAAATATATTTATTATTTTAGGATGCCATGTTTTCGTTCAGATAACACAGGACTCATAGAACTGAGCTTCTTTGATTTCTCATATCGATTCATGTATTTCTGCACACAAATTGGGCAAATTTTACAGTGCTACTTCATAATTTCCATTTTTTCAGTTAGAAGTACCTTGTTATTATTATTGCTCACATCAACTTCATAAAGCTTGTTGTTATTTTCTTTCCCTTAATTATGATATTGTTTTTGCGGTTGTCAATTTCACCAGTTGCGAGTATTTTCACAGATGTTTTGTCAAACATAACTACTCCACCATTGTTTGTGGATTTCCATTATTTTGCAGTATATTTTATAGGACAGTATATTTTTGGATAGCTTTTTCACACGACTTTTACCTTTCAGGATAACATTTTTACCATCAACTGTTTCAATTTTATTTGCAATCATACAATGTTCCTTTTCTGCAACATTTCTATTCACTTGGTTTCTTTTCTTTAGGCCAGTCGAAACATTTTTCTCACCAGACTTATATCCTGCACAGCCTCTACTGTAGATAAATTTTCTGTCCATCTCTGAATCTTGATGTGTTGTATGACTTTCGGCTAGGAAAGTAGTTTCATTTCTTTCCTTCCCGTTGTTTTCTTCATAGTAAGAGTTGCCCTTTCAGTGCGATTGCACTTCTTGCAGTACTTACACGGAGGAAATTGTTTTCTTTTTTTCTAGCATTCTTTTTCTTTGTGACCAAGTTTGTTACAAAAGTTGCATTTCTTTTCTCCCCTGTTGTTTCCTGATTTACTTATTCTTTTCTTGATGTTTATGTTTATTTTGTTTTTGATTTTTCCTCTTCTTCTTCTTCTTCTTCTTCTTGAAGACAGTTCTGAAAACAGGTTTTGGTTCCACTTGAGAGTTCTTCTATCCGGAGTGTTCGCTTCAATTTTTCCATGGTTCTGTCTTCTGGTCTTGACGAATCCCAAGCAGTACAAATGTTCATATATTCTTCTAGTAATGCAGCCATGAATTGTCTCATAATCATCGTATTATCACTGTTGCTTTTACTGATTCTATTTAATCTATGTGATATATTTGGTAGATTAGCAAAGCTATTGAGAATGTCTTTTAATTGTCATACGAGTCATACCTATAATTGCAGAACTTTGTTAACCCATTCGTTACGGTGGGCCCCGCCGCAGAACGAAACGCCGTGCCAAAGGTAGAGAAACATTACGTGAACGAAGTATTTAGCATTCAGGACCAATTTAAAAAGAAAAAATGAAAGAAAGAAGAAAATCAACAATCGTAATATCGCGTGTGAAAATTCTTTTCGAAAAGAGTTAAACGCTTGCAATCCTTTGCGAAGAAAGCTAAGCAGAACAATAGCACTGGTTTTAATTTTTCCCACTATTTTGGCAGTCGGTGACTATAGTCACCAGTTAGTTGTGTATAGCTTATGTCCCATGACCGGTGACTATAGTCACCCATAGTAGCGAAAGGGTTAACGATTTATACTCTTGTTACTCAGTGTCTCTGCTAAAAACAGCAACAGGGGTGTCGTATGCTTTCATTGCTGAATCTCATAACAAAATGTGTGGTTTTGCATTAACCCATTTGCATCATTAACCCCTTCCCGTACCATTTAGCTCGACGAAACTTGGGCCCAAGTGGTATGCGTCAAAGCAGACCAGACCAGACTTATGCTCGAGAACGATGCCGAAATGTCGAATATGTGGCACTCCATGGTAAAATTGACTGTAAACTAACACTTCTAAACAAAGCTACATGGAATTTGTTTCTATAGTGACCTAAAGCAATCAACTACCGAATCGGAAAAGAAAAGAATTCTAACACTAACAAAAGAATAACGAAATATAGCGCTACTTACTGGTACAAACCGAAATTACTTTCTTGCTAACCCAATATATCGCTTGGTCACAGTGAATCTCCAATTCCTTCCCACTTGATTTTTTTCTATGGCCAGTTTTTTCTATGGCTGCAGTCAATAGCATATGCCGTTCCAATACGAAATATGGAATATTTAAATGTTATTATTAAATTATTATTATAACTATTGACTGCGGAAAACTGCATAGAAAAAAATCCAAGTGGTGAGAAAACCGTGGTAACCAAGCAATAGGAGCATAAGTGCCTCTCTAAAGGTTCTCTAAATCCATAAATCCATAAGTGTTCTGTAAATTACATGGTCTGTCTGTAAAGTGCTAATATAAGCTGTCACAAATGCACGTATTTTTTTGTCGTTGTAAATTGTAGACAGTTTGTAGATGACAGTTTGTTTCTAGATGAATTTCTAGTAATGCAACATTTACTCGAGATTAATCATGCAAATGTAATTTCGAGTCTTAATAATAAACACAAGTTATTGTCATCCATTTGCAATTTTCTCTTCTTTGCTATTGCTTTGATATATAAAGTGCTATTTGAAAACTTAATTTTTTCAACATTTTTGAAAGGAATATATTTTTTTAAACTTCTTTTTTCGGAATTTTATAGAACACAGAAAACACGGTAGCTTTTTTTTTTTAACACGTATTTTAACACCCAAATATGGGTGACGCTTTTCTTATTCAAGTTAAATAGGATTTTCAATTGGATTTTTAAAAGGA